>NW_026623561.1:300081-328793 GCF_030028575.1 Malurus melanocephalus
CATGAAGAGCTATTCCCCTCCCATATTTACAAAGGCAGCAACTGTAAGACTCAAGAATTATACAAGTGGTGCTCTGGGAGGACGGTAGGGAATTTGACCTTGGAAGGAGGAAAGAAAGGAAAGTTGATGAAGGGCAAATACAACAGATCTGGGACTCAGGGTGGAAAGAGAGGTGGAAGAGGAAACCAACAACAAATAAACTGTTCGTGCTGCAAGGGAGAGAATGCCAGATACCCTTTTAATAATGATTTTTTTGTCATTTCAACTCATACATTGAAAGTATATGGCAGTGAAATGAAATATTTTACATTTACATTCTTAAGCACCCTTAAATTTCCTTTTTGTTTCTTAAAGATAATGCTTGAAACACTAGTAAAATCATCATATTGAACAAATATGCTTTAATATAATGAGAAATTGATGTCAAATTGAGTCTTATAAAACAATGAAGCTACAAAAAGCATGTAAACAGCATAAAAATTGCAGCATGACAGAAAAAAAAGCCTAAGAGTTGAAAGACTAGCAGGTCTTTATCATAATTTTTTAAAGACTTCTATTGATGCAATGTTTGCAAATCACTGGAGCCTAAGGAAAATAATGTAAATGGTTCATTATTTAGCTTATTGAACTTTCCTGCAGTTAGGTTGACGGATGATGCCAATGTTTCCCAATCACCAAAGTACCATTTTAAAAGCATTTTTTATTGAATAAAGTGCTTTGAATATTGCACCCTGGAGCTTTATTTAGGGAAATGGTTCAATTGATGTTTTCTGTTTAACCTCAACACTGACCTATCACAACATACTTGGTTAATAAGCAACATTATCATTTAATAGACTTAACTGGTTTTATGCATTGTACTTTCTCAACATTGCAACTCTGTTCTCTTAGATATTCTTTATGGATCTCGCTTGATGGCAGGCTTTTGAAACAAGATGCTATTTGCACAGTTGTCTGTCGCATTATATAATAATGCATGTTCACACCATAGATCAAAGTGCAGAGAACAGTATGTAAGTATAAGCTATTCTTCCATGTAGGAAGGTATAAGAAGCAGCTTAGCAATATGCTAACACTACACTTAATGAATTGGCTTGAGGAACTCGTTTGAAATTCTTCACATCTGTGTGTATATGTGTGCATCCATATACAGATATAATATAACCTTAACAAATATGTACATTTACAAATAGGTACATCCATCATAAAAGGTGTATTTATCTAGTGTTAGAGTAACCTGAGATAAGTAACTGATTCTGTATTCATAATGCAAACCCTGCTTATGCCAGGCTCTTTGTTTCTTATGATAAGTGATCAATATTTCATTTTCTCTGAAAGAGTGGAAAGTTTCATTTGTCTGTCACTTGTCCTCTACAGCTGTAGCATAGCAAACAATAGACATTCACTGAGAACCCACCGGGAAAAAAAMCAAAACAAAACACCAAGACCCAGCTTCTACCCCATCATAGGTGGGGGTTCAGTTCATCTGTAGAAAGCCAGCTACCTTAATGTAATGAACAATCATAAAAGGATATATAAGCTAAGTAGGCAAAGCAATAGAGTTCAAAGGTCAGAGACCCAAGCAATTCAGGGCATGCTATGAACAGGAGCCTTTGAAGACCTTTGCTCCCCTTGGTCAGAAAAGGTTGATCAGTCATGATTTTTAATGACTGCTTACTCTCATAAACCAGACACTTATTGGTTATGCTTTGTTCTGCACTCTTATAGTSTCAAGCATTTCTAATTCCAAGATCTTGAATATTTAAATACTGCCTAAAAGTATGGTCAGTTATTTAATTCCAACATTTCTGWCCAGAGACAACAGAGTTGCTAAAATTAATTACAAGGATTCAAAGCCAATCATTTAAAAACAGAYAGGGAAATTATATGCCCTTAGTGAAGCAGCTTTTGTGTTTACAAAAGTGAAGCTGTAATGTATGAGACATGTTGTATTGTTTAATTCATTTTATTGTATATGCTTATTGAAGCAAGACTAATTGTGTTGTTTTGTCAATGTATTGTGAAAAGCCAATCACTCAGTAGCGTAAAACCATCACTTGTGTGACCTTCAAGACCCACAAAGAATAACTACTCCATAGCTTGTGTTGAATATTGATTGGTAGTTTTTTTTTTCACATGATCAAGCTGTATTTTTAAGTTAATAATTTTATTTTAATTATGAAGGGGTTTTTTTTAATGAAAAGTGATTGACCACAAATGTTAGTTATGAAATCATTGTTTATAAACATAAACAAGTTAGCACTGACTGGAGACAGATATGAGTTGTTGAACAATTCTGAACTAAACTGTTGGGAATACTCAAGCAATGGGGAAAGGAGATCTCACCGCTTCTGTTCTATTTCCAAAGCAATAGCCTTAACTTAAAAATACCACACKTAGAATGTATGTATAACTCAGACAACAGCCTGATTTGAAAGCAGATCCTGTTGTCTGAAGTGAAGATGGTCCTAAATACTCCAAAAGAAATACAGGTGATTTACATGAGAATTCTTCTAAGCAGCAAAACTAGCTTACAAAATTTCCATCCCTAGTCCTTTTTTCATACCTTACTGGTTGCTCCCTTGCATATGCCAAAAMCTTTGATGACTTTATTTATACAGGTCTTTTATTGGTTAATGTGGTCAGGTTTATAGCATGGCTTCAGGAAAGCTTTGAGTACAACTGTGGTGGAATTCCCAAACTGCCCCATGAGGTGGAGAACTGCCAACAGCAGCCATGAGGCAGTTGATCTTTTTCTTGAACTAATGCTAGCTCAAAAGAGAGTATTATACCTTGAAAGTGACAATTATTTGGTCAWAAACTATTTTGAGCAACAAATACTSTAAGTATTGAGCAGTTCAATATTTCTGCTAGGGAGCAGAAATGGTAGTCTGGCCCATAAGGAAAGGAAAGCAGGAGCTGGGCATGATAGCCAGGCTGCTAGAGGCTGTGGCCTTAGTGATGAGGTGTACAGCCCCACAATATCCAAGTATGGTAAAAAGAACATATCCCATGATGGAAACCTGCAGTCCAGAGTATGTAGTRTTGTACAGGTTAACCCTAACCCAGTGCCTAAGTTGTTTGATTTTATTTGGTTCCATAAATGAACATTTTTAAATAAGTGGGGTGATTATGTCCCCAAAACATGGACATGCTGCCATGGTCTGTAACAATGGTGCTTTTGAAGTTTYGGCTCTTCATGCCCCTCTGGAAATGCATTCATTCCTCTCCTGCTTAGAGAAGCTACTTCCACATCCTGAGCTGGTACTGCTCTAGGTGATGTTGTGGGTTGCACAGTTACTTCTTGGTTTGGGAGAGTTTCCTTATGAAATGTCTAAATTTGACTTTGAATGGATATCTATGCCCTTGTAGTTGAAGAGTTTGATATTTGAGGTTGTGAACTACAGAAGCTCAGAGGGTTGGTTGGCCTCTAGTGGGGAAACACTGCTGACAGAAGCAACCAGAGCTCAAGAGTGGGCACGTGGTGAATGGAAACATCTGAAAGATTTTGGGTAAGAAACACTGAATGAGGTGTTTCTCACTAGCTCACATCAGATCTGTTGCATTTCTGTTTCACAATGTAATTATTTGCTCCTTTCTTTCCTAATTTGGAACTTGCTTTTTGACRTTGTCATGTGAGAGGTGGGTGGCTGTCTTTACCCTCTGAGTTGCTACTGAGGAGGAAGACAATTAGCAAGTTAGAGATCACAGGTCCCTCTTTGCCTCCACATACATTACCTGCCCTGGGAACACTACACAGTGGGTTCAGCTGCATACTTGGGTCTCAGTAATGGGAGTGCCCTTTACCCACCAATGTGCTTGTGTCTCCCAGGCAGCCGGGTTCCACGGGAGGGAAGCTTTGTGATAAGCCAGAGAAGGTCCATAAAATATTCAAATAAGCCCCTAACCTGGATTCAGGAAACTGGGTGCATTTCATCTCTGTGTAGGTTTGTCAGCAAATTAATATTATCAGCAAGTAAATGTTATCACTGCAATGGTTTTCTTTTAAAACAAAATGGTAGCATAACCAGTAAAGACTTTTGTGCTTGTCCAACCTTTAATTACTTTATCAGACCTCATCCATTATGTCAAGCTCTGCAGAAGCCACATCTGCTGCATTTTCTTGGCATTCTAAGGGTTTTTGATTTAGGTACACTAAATTACAAGACCATTTTAATGTAAGGTTTCTGAATTCTGTTGAAGAGAATATACTTGTAGAGGAGAGACCTCAAGAAGAGAGATTTGCCTAAGAATCCCTTTTCTGAACTCTATAGAGCCAGCCTCCCAATATATAAGTGTTTGAGATTTATAATGTAGATTTTCATGCTATTTGTGAAACACTTGTTTAGAATTTTTTTTTTAGTGGTAAGAGCTGGCTATGTTGTTCTGGATGCTGCTCTGATTCATTCTAAATAATGAGAGTCAAACTTGTCTTGCTCTCAAGTTTTTTCAGTGTCCTTGCAGGCATCTGTTTGACTCTTAAGCCTTATTGACTGTTGCTTGTATGGTATTTTCCCTGATCAATTTAAAAGGAAAAATAAATATGCAGTTGGGTATAGGCCAGGTATAAGAATRCAAAATGACTACGCTGCAAAATGCTAATTCAAATGGTATGTGAAGCCAAGCATAAATGAAATAATAAACAGATTTGAGTCACCATATATACTTAAGTCCTAGCTGCAAAAGACTCAAGTAAGAKAACAGGGTTTTAGTAGAAAGATGTAATTTACAGGTCAGAATGTAATAGTAACCCTTCAGTGTCAAAAYTGAAAATTAACCTTGGAAGTACTGGATCATTTACAGCCTACATACTATTTCTGTTGAAGAAGAAAAGTTGTAAAAATTTTAATTTTCAAGAATTAATTTTCAAGAATTTGAAATGGTGCTTTTCAAAGTATGTTCTGTTCTCTTCCATAACTGCATCTCATTGTATTTTCATTTGGTGATGCTTACGCAGATGGTATGCTAGGGTTTCTTATAGGGTCACACAGCGTTTTATTCCAATTTTCAATTTTCATAGAAGATGGGATGTTTTACTTGCCTTGTGTGAAATTCTTAGTGGCCATCATGTCTGTTGAACTTACCTAGGGACTTTTCTACTTGCATGTGTTTTATCAGAGAGCTTGATTTTAATATTTTTTTCATCTTACCTGAAATTAATAGCAGAGTCTATTAATCCATAAAAAATCCAGGTTCCGTAAAAATCATGTAAACTTTACTATAGTTACCTTTCTAGTAATTTAAAAATTTGATTTCCAGTAATGATTAGCATTTGGAAAAATAAAAGTCGATTGAGGAGAAGTTTTCTTTAATCAGAAAAAAAATAGATATGGAACGTGTCTTATATATAAAACAGTAAAATCAGCAAAGCAGTTTTCCTAAAGCATTAATTTTTTGAAGAAATAAATCACACGGTGGTGGTGAGAGATATTTAAAGCGTAACACAGAAAAGTGCTGGAGCTAGAATCATGCACTTCAAGCCAGCAAAATTTGAAAAAGGAACTTTCATATGGTTTTTTTTGAAAAAGGAGCTTTCATATGTGGGTTTGTGGGATGCAGTATTGTAAGCTTGGTTTCCATACTGTTTGATGTCAAAACTCAATTATATTACTGTTTAAACAAAGTAATGAAATGATGCAAGTGAGTGAAGTAAGCTAAAAATAAGRTCCTTTGATTACCTATTGAGTACCCATTACATTGTTTCAACTTGCATGTAACTGTAGATGTAATAAAATGTTTAATATGGAAATACTCCCCTAGTCTTTTAGTTGTATGTGTTGTTGATACAGAAATTGTATTCTGGTTTTACATAATTTCTGTTGGATGTCCTTGATGTGTTGTTSAATGTATATGGGGTATTTATTAGAAAAGCTATTTCTGAACAATATATTCAAAATACCTCATTTTCAGTAATAAGTGCAAAGAAGATTTAATATTCTTCATAAGAAGTTTTGTAAATTCTTCAAGGGAAATATGTAGTTTTGATGCACTAAGATTTTATACTCAGTCTGCTGCTGTTCATTTTTTTTCCTAGATTCTTGGAAGACTTTAGACTTTTACCCTATCAACTGTTGTTTAGCTTTAGCTTAATTTCTRTAACAGTATAATAGACCTTTCACACTTCAATATGACACTTTTTTTCTTTTTTTTTTCTTTCTTTAGGTGGCTCTGGTGCAGTGGACAGAGAGTGTGGGTCTCACTCTGGTTAACAGGGACCTGACCTCAATGCAGCTGAAGACCCCTGGTGGACAYATCCTGACGTACTATATCCTGCAGATTTTCCCCTTCACTTCCGAGAGCAAGCGCATGGGSATCATAGTTAGGGTAATTTTGGGGGTTTTCTGGGTATTGGGTTCGATTTTTTAAAAAATGCTGGCAGATCAGACTAATTCACTCCGTCTGTTACAGACAATACCTCAGAAATTCTTAATTTGGATTACATTTGCCTGTGTGTGGRTTCATTGAATATGTAATGAATGTTGCATCTTTAAAACGTGTAACAAGCATTTACACTAAGTTACTTGTAAATTTTTAATTACAAGGTATTTCAGAGGTACAGAGCCTTCTGTTTTGGGTTAGATGGTATTTGCCACTCAAGAAACAAAATGTAAGTTGGATGGGACATAAGAGTGGTACTTTAAAATTTAGTTTAGAGATGCTGAGAATCTGTTATGCTTGGTGACTTCAGTTAGCCCTGGTCTTCTTATGTAGAAATAGGGGACACAAATCTCAATGGAATCAGGAATGACTCTGGAAATAGTAACATCAAGTAATAAAATTTACTCACTTCTTGGCAACGTACTTCATCTTTTATAAATGGTAACCTATTGACTGCTTGAGAAGACAATTGAGTTATTGGTTGACAATTGTTTTGACTGTATGAAAATATATTCCCTCCCCTCCCACTTCTCTTGTAAAATTTTAGGATGAATCTTCGGGAGACATTACATTTTACATGAAGGGTGCAGATGTTGCCATGTCCACTATTGTACAGTACAATGATTGGTTAGAAGAAGAGGTAAGAAAGAAAATCAGCATTTTCAAAAACTCAAACATTACAAAAACTTAAACCCTAAAATATACCAAATTTGATTAATCTGAGGCAATGCAGTGATGGATTTTGAAGTTCACTTACACATATCCTGAATGGGTTTTAAGGGATTAAAATTGTTTCCAATTCCTGAATAACATACAAGAAAATCAAAGGGGGCAGTAATAGCAAACCATGTTACTACTTAAAACAAGGAGAGTTGTTTTTCATTGACTGACCTTTCACATAAAACCTAATTACTTCTGCGAAATATTCTGTGTCRTGGTTTGGAATGCTGGCCAAAAGCCATGCACCCACAATACCTGCTSACTCACTCTCCCCCACCACCACTRGGCAGAGAAGAGCAAAKGAAGGAAAAAAAAATTAACAAAAGRGTTCATGRGTTGAAATAAGGAGCAGGGAGCAAACACTTGATGGACAAATCAGGCTCCATTTAAGTTACAAAGTGAATTTATTACTAACAAAGTCAGAGGAGGAGAATGAGAAATAAAATAAAACCCTCAAAGACACCGATCTTCTCCCCACTCCCTCCCACTGACAGTGCAAAGCAGGGGGTGTGAACAGGGTGTGGGGTTGGTCAGTTCAGGGTGTGGGGTTGGTCAGTTCAGGGTGTGGGGTTGGTCAGTTCAGGGTGTGGGGTTGGTCAGTTCATCACCGGATCCTCTGTGGCTGCTGAGGGAGAGGAGTCCTTCCCTTGTGTTGCCGTGGGGTCCCTCCCACGGGAGACAGTTCTCTGTGAACCTCTCCGGCGCGGTTCCACTCTCACGAGCAGCAGTCCACACACATCTGCTGCATCGTGAGTCCCCCCACGGGCAGACAGTCATCCCAAAACTGCTGCACCGTGGGGTCCCTCGTCCCCTGGGTGCAGGCCTAAGGCCAGACTGTTCCATCTCAGGAGCAAGGCCTCTCTCTCCATGGGTCTCCTGCTGGACACAGCCCCTTCTCAGCGTCAGCCCACTCCGGCATGGGGACCTCCCTCCTCCACGGGCTGTAGGTGGATCTCTGCACCCTCCGTGGACCCCATGGGCTGCAGGGGGACAGCCTGCTCCACCATGGTCACCATGGGCTGCAGGGGACAGCCTGCTCCACCATGGTCACCATGGGCTGGAAAGGAATCCTGGCTCCAGTGCCTGGAGCAGCTCCTCCCCCTTCTTCTCCACTGACCTTGGTGTCTGCATCCCTCACATATTCTCAGCCTCCTCCTCCTCTGGCAAAACTACTGTGGCCACTACCTTTGTTTTGATTTCTTCTTAAATATGTTTTCACAGAGGCATAACCACCATCTCCAGTTGGCCCAGGTTTGGTCAGTGGCATGTCCATCATCCTCAGAGCCAACAGCAATTGGCTCTGCCGGACATGGTGGAGCCTCCAGAAGCTTCTCACAGGAGCCATCTTTTTGGCCCCCCACTTCCAAAAACTGGGCCAAGCAAAACCAACACATTCTGCTATAAATCCRTTTATCCAAAAATGCCCTTGTTTGCTCAATATGTACAGTGAGGTATGATTATGRATTACAGAGTTTGATAAGCATTGTATCCAAACAGAAATTTTTTTGCCACATTTATTAAACTTCAAATAAAATAGTGACTAAATTTCAAAGCCAATTAATATTTTTCACTATGTGTTCTAGTAGGTACCAGCAATCACCTTATTTTTGACCCTACATGCAGCCAATATGTTAATACAATGATTACACCATGTATGTTCATAATGGTATTGGCAATATGAATCAATATCTGCTGCAGGGCAGTTTGTTTTATTCGGGGACATGAATAAATTAAACTCCCTCAAGACCTAGCAAAATGTCATAAAAATTACTTTTGGTGATAATGATGCACAATTAATTGTAAAATACTTGTTTAATTTATTTAGCTTTATGAGGTCAAATCAATAAGTGTTTGCACTGGAGAGCTTTGTTTTTCATTAAGACATGCTATTCCATGGCTATTTTTAATGTGTAGATGTTCTTCTGATAAGAGATGCATTCAGTGGAAAAAAATGTAGCTCTGTTACGTACCTCAAAAGTAGTTTTAATTTATTTTAAAGCTTCAACCTAAAGAAAATTTTCTTTAAGCTAGGAGAGGAAATCTAATTGTCTTACTGATGGCAAACCACTTCATTTGGCGGGCCTGATGTATAATTGTTTTTTATCCTGTTTTTGGCTTCTCCAGAGTATTTTTTTGGTACAGATACACCCTGTTAGCACACAGTATAAAGCATGAACACATGATTGAATATTTGCATAACTCTTCTGTGCTTTGGTTCATTTAGTGTGGTAATATGGCACGAGAAGGACTGCGCACGCTGGTTGTTGCCAAAAAATCACTTACTGAAGAACAGTATCAAGATTTTGAGGTATGAAGGGATAGAGTGACCTTGTACTTTACCATATTTAATTAATTCAAGGAGAACATTCCTCTTTTTTATTTTTTAAGGTTGCAAAAAAAGATGATTCATTTTTAAAAAATAGATGATTGAGGTGTTGTCCGMAATCTTTTAAAGACTCAGTCATTCCTTAGGATCTTGCTTGTTTTATTTTGGGTTTGGGRGTGTTTTCCCAGAAGCTAGTGTGATGTTATTTCTGTAGCTTCAGCATGACCTAAAAAATCTACTTGTTCTCAAAGATAAGGCCTTTCCTCCTTAGGCGCTGTGATTCTTAATAGTTCTTCAGAAGGCATTCCCTTGAGGTGATTTGTCAGAAGAGCCCTGTATGACATTGGGTATAAAGTAAAATTGCTCTTTTAGTCTTGTTCTTCATTAAAGATTTTTAAAGAYAAGCATTTAGCCTGATGAATCCACGCTATCACTGAGTGGTAGACTGAATGTATACTTTATGAGTCGTAGCAAACTCTAAGTTGTTTTGTGTTTGTGCAGAGTCGATATAACCAAGCAAAGTTAAGCATACATGAYAGAAACCTGAAGGTTGCTGCTGTTGTAGAGAGTTTGGAGCGAGAAATGGAATTACTGTGTCTCACTGGAGTRGAAGATCAGCTGCAGGCAGACGTTAGACCAACGCTAGAGATGCTAAGGAATGCTGGAATAAAGGTACTAAACACATACTGCTGACATAACTGGTTATCATTTATTACTTTTAAAATCAAGACRTAATTTATATTTGTCTATATTCAGGTTCTTTCAAAGTAAGGAATGTGTCAAGTCATAAGCATGTTCTGGGCATGAACTAGCAGAAACAAACAAGACACTGTGTGCAAAGTTCCCTTGTCTACCACAGGTTTCATGAATCTCAAATTTGCTTCTGTAGGAAAACTACCAGTGGATAGATRTATGTGTGTTTCAGTCATTTATCCCCCAGCTGTCTACAGTAAACTGACTTTGCTGACACTAAATGAGTTTGGCACAAGATTTGTGTGACAGCCATGTTTTCAGGTTTGACACTCATGGGAAGTTTCAGCAAASATCAGAAGGTGAATTGTTTGAACCAGAATTCAGAACTGCCCTTGGGGTTTGTTCAGTTCATGTTAAAGGGATGGCATGAAAAGCCATGCAGAAGAGTTGCTTTGCTAGTSACCTGTCAATTGCACATACACAAGTAATGCATTTATTTGGGAGASGGTTTCAAGTAAATGTATGAACAATGTTTGAGGGGAGGGGGCAAGATTATATACATTTTTCTTTATGCAGTGTTAAGCTCTGCTCCAAATACCTGTATCAACTTTGAATTGGTTAGACTGAGTCAGACACAATGGAAAATTTTGCATATTCTGCTTGTGCTGGACTTCAGCCCCTCCAATGTCTGCTGAAAAGGCAGCACAGAAGGGGAAAGCAAGCCAGAAGAATTTTGGAAAGCAATGGMAATAATTTCCTGACAGTGATGCTTGAGTCATCAATGAGAAGAGATGTTCTACTAGTCCTCTTACTAGCAAACTTTCTTGGCGTTAAGGGGCTGAGGGGGCTGTCATACTTTAAGAATCTTCAACTTTATTTCTTACACTTTACTGCCTTCTCAGTTCTTCATGGTCAGTAGGCAGGATCTCTTTGGAGTGCTGGGACTGTAGCTCATCCTCTAATATTTGCTGTCTCATTGCTTGGCTGCTGTTTTCTGACATTTATCACCAGGGTCACAGACTGTTGTGTCACATCATTTTGCTGACAAAWGTCATCTGCATCCTCACATTTCTGATCAAGGTAGTATCAGGACCATAGGGAAAGGATTTTGTKCTTCCTCAGAGCTTCACTTTGTCTTCATATGCATTGAGACGTTGTCTGCTGGGAGAAGGGAAGGAGAATGGAGCTGCCCAAAATATAGACAATTCTGTTCTGCTTTACCTATTATTGCAGTAAGAACTGTTTGTTAATTTTACTTAACAATGCATGAATCAGTATATTTTCTTGGATAATTGAATCCAAAAAGGTGCCAGAGAAAGGTTGGAAAAAGATGTCATTTAGATTTGGAGAACAGACACATTAATGTCCAAAGGAGTAAACTTGTATATTATTTTGCAGATATGGATGTTAACAGGAGATAAACTGGAGACAGCAACTTGCATTGCGAAAAGTTCTCACTTAGTCTCTAGAACTCAAGATATCCACATTTTCAGACCTGTAAGTATAGTTCTAACTTTTTTTGTTAGTTCATCCATCAAAGGAYAGCTAATAACAATGTTGCTGTATTTGATTAGTAGTTGGCTGGTTGTTGAAAATTGTTGTGTTATTGTGCTGAGTGTCATGGTAATGRTCAAGAGAGTGGTACTTAGATTGTTATTCAAGGCTGTAGAATTGCAAGCATTTAAGGGTGGTTTCTAGATTTGTTGATGTGCTGCAGAAATGTTTGTAGCCATGTTTGGGTGACCCAGGTTCAACATGCATTTTRCACCCTTCGCAACAAACACAGCAAGATACCTCTGAATAGTGATGATGCGTGGTACGTGTGAGGTAAGGTGCTGAGCCACTAAGAAACTGTCCATGCATTTAGGTTATCTGAATGTCATTCTTGCCTGTTCTAACATTTTCATTGATAGAAATCTTTAKACTCAAGCAGAATTAATGCTGAATTTAACTGCAGTGTGAACATCTTCCATTTAGACATAGTTCAAACTGGTATGAGAATTTTTTATGCCATTGTATATRTGTGCGTGTTATAAACAGACCGTTTAAATAATTGTTAGAAAAGTAAGCTGAATCTTCTTCTGTACATTTTATTTGCATAGCATCAGCTTGACTGAAGACAAACAAAAATGGATTTTCCAGACATTGATTGATGCTGTGTGGTCAGACATAATGTGTCTGTTTGTTGAAAATGAACTACTTGCACCTACAGAAATAATTATATGAATATAATTTACATGTAAATGTATTTTCTTCTGAAGCATCTGAATGGCAAATTAGGCCCTGCAGACTACTATTTGCAATTAAATTATTAATGCTTCTGATAAAACTTCAGATCAATTTTTGTTGACCTTTCCATGTTGTAACACCACAAATTAAGTCTTCCTGAACAAAAAGTATTTAGTTGAGTCACATTTTTATTTTCATTACCATGACTGGTAATAAGAGATCAGCATAAAACTATGTTAMCTTAAAATACACAACATTTTAAATTAGTTAGAAAGTGCATTTATACAGAATTATTTCTGTGGCGGTATTTGTTGCAAACAAATTACTACTGAGTTAATGTAAAACAAAAAAAAATCAAGCACTATAACACTTCTATTTTAGTTACAAATTAGAAAGAAAAAGCTTTTTGCTACTCTCTTTCCAAAAAGCTCTGTTTTGTTTTTAACTGTTTATTCTCAGAAGTCCCCGCTTCTTCAGTTTGTAATTCTAGAGGTATTCAAAAATTTAAAAAAATCATAAAAAACATTCTGTTAGGTGAAATGTAGGATAGAGAGAACAATCCCTGCTCATCAGTGTGCACAAGTGCTGCCATCTCCTCATCTCTGCAATGCAGAAAGATTACCCTGGGCCAACTGGGTCTGGTGTTCCTGACAGCTGTCAGACAAGGAGCTTTCTCTTTTCATGATTAATTGTGGGGAAGAAGGAAAAAAATTCKGAATTGGGGAATGTGTATGTTTTTTTCCTTTTTGCTGGGGCTTTTTAAGGTAACTCAAATTTTATGGGTAGGAAAGCTCATCTGGAGAGAGAAAGGTTCTTTGAACTGCATCTGGCTGGGTAGTAGTGGGCCAATGACAAAACTTCACATTCAGTGTAGTTAAGATTCATATATCTTAAAAGTTAGTTACTCAGAATGTTGACAGAGACAAAACTAAAAGTGTAATCGGAGCTTGTGGTTTTTTTCTATGCTTGGAACTGTCTTGCATGATAATACATGATAAATCAAATACATTGATATTTACTGGGAAATAAAAACAAAACAAAAACTCAAACAAATCAGAAACAAAACAAATTAAATAAAAAAAAAACACACAAAAAAAACCAAACAAAACAAGAAAAAACACAAACCACCACACCCAAACCTGCCAGTCTCCTCAAAATCTGGTTATAATTTCAATTTTTCATGTTCTGTTTTGTAGCTTAAAACCTTTCAAAATCCATTTAGTAACCTTTGACTATTTTTTGCATTTCACAGCTGGGTCTTTCTGAAACAATTAAGTAAATTAAAAAATCTGTGATGTAATTCTTTCATAATATGCCACTTGATCTTGTCTTCAGAGTCATGCAAGATCCAAAAGGATTAATACTAATGAGCATCTTCATGTGCCCTTTGAAATCTGTGCCTGGTTACCCAAACTGAAGGAACAATTACCAGGAACCCTTCATGTTCTTTAAGAACATATTTTACTGGTTAATAAATTTTTAAAAAAAGAGAGGCTTGCTTGGGAAATTTTTCTCATTTTCTCTAGCCCTGCCCTGGTGAAAGGACTCAGGCCAGCTCAAAATTCAGATATTTTAACGTCATTAATTCATTACTATTTTAGCCCTTGCAAACTTGGTGAGGAACCACTTAAACTGACTACATAGGTTTTCCTTGTTTGAGGATTACTTTTTCACTCCATAAGATTTTGAGGCTTGATGTAAAATTCCATGGGTATTGGAATTGCAATGGGATACAGCACTTKAACCAAGCCCTTCTGGGTATGAGTTCTCAAAACCTGATTTGTTCAGGCAGGGATTTTTTTAAAGAATATAACAATTTTTTAATTGAGTGTTTTTTATTGAAGGTTGCCACTCGAGGAGAGGCTCACTTAGAACTAAATGCCTTTAGGAGGAAGCATGACTGTGCCTTGGTGATATCTGGGGACTCACTTGAGGTAAAAACTTGATTTCTGTCAAATTATTTATATACTTATAGTCAGAAACTAATGTATCAGCGTCTTCATGCTCTGTTTTTGATTATTTGCCCAGATTTTTAAGTTGCCCTTAGGGATACTTCTGCTTGTGACTAAATGCACATTAGATGGGCAAATATCACTGGGTTTCTGGTCTCCTGTACAGTAGCAGAATGAAATTTGTATGYAGCATGCTTTAGAATTATCTATTCTCTTAACCTCAAAGCATGTTGGCTCTCAAAATGACATTTTCTTTTATTTTAAATGTAATAAAGCCACAGTCAGGAGAATCCAGCTTTTTTTTTTCTCCCAGTTGGATGTTGTACATGGAAAACTTCATAAAAAATCTTTATACTGTGTTTTTGTGTTGCACTACAKGTAGTAATATTTAATTGTAAATAAGTGCAAGCATCTGTTTTTTTCTCTCAGGTTTGTCTGAAGTATTATGAGCATGAATTTGTAGAGCTGGCTTGTCAGTGTCCTGCTGTAGTATGCTGCCGGTGTTCTCCCACCCAGAAAGCCCACATTGTGAAACTGTTACAGCACCACACCGGGAAACGCACCTGTGCAATAGGTAACTGTTGGCACAATCCTCATAGTAAAATCTGTGTCAAATAAATGAAATCAGCAGGTGGCACCACAGAGAAATAGCTGAAATAAAACCAGAAAKACTYCTTTACCAACAGCCAGGTACCARGTATTACAYAGTTGTGGCACAAAATGCCATTCCRTGAGAATGCTGTGCTTGTCTTCTCTGTTCTGTAGGAGTAAGTCTTTGTAGCTGAAGTAATTAATCATAAGTCACAGATTAACTGTCAGAATTTAAAGGTATATAAGAGGTTTCTCAAATACTGTAAGGCCAGGAAAACAAAACCTCTGAAGAACTGAATGTTGCAGTGACATTTTCCAGGTGATGGAGGAAATGATGTCAGCATGATCCAAGCAGCAGACTGTGGAATTGGAATTGAAGGCAAGGTAATGTTAACAGTTTCATTGTGAAATGTGTGCCACATGGCAGCATGGTAACGCGATTAGAAGCTTTAATCTTAAACAGCAATGAATTGGTAATTTCTAAGTAAAGTAAAATCAGAAGAATGCTTAGTCTTTCATGTTTTCTTTGTTTCTATGTTTTCTGCTTTATCTTTTTAACAACAAAAAAACAATAAAAGCAGAAAAAATTAGTTATTTCTGTGGAGCATTTACGTGAAAGAAACAGAAACAGCAATTAAACTTGTTACAGCCCACTGCATCTTAGAATATGCACAAAAAAATGTCATTTGTGTCTCATTGCAGAGTTGATTTTCAGAGCAGGAACAAACTTACCTTTTCAAATTAATTACTGCTTAGGATTTTGAAACTTGATTTGCATCTTTTACACTGAACTTCATGTCTGGACTATTTTTCTTTTGTTCTAGGAGGGAAAACAAGCTTCTCTAGCAGCTGACTTTTCTATCACACAGTTTAAACACATAGGTAGGCTGCTGATGGTACATGGTCGAAACAGTTACAAAAGATCAGCAGCACTTGGTCAATTTGTCATGCACCGAGGCCTTATTATTTCAACTATGCAGGTATTTAAAACTTTCTTTTCTGTATAGTTAAAATCACTATGTCTGTCTTTGAAATGTCACAAAATCCTAATTAACCAATATTGTTATTTTTTCTATATGGTATCATTTTGTATTTAGAATTGTATGAAATAATTAATTATTTGCTTTTTGTAGGCTGTATTTTCATCAGTCTTCTATTTTGCATCTGTTCCCTTGTACCAAGGATTCCTAATGGTAGGGTAAGTCRAAGCAACATTGACAGTATCTGGTAACAAATACAGCAAACTCACTGGATAAATGGTACCATGGGCTTGGTGTCATCCACAGTTTCCATACATTTATCACTGGTACACTACCAAAATGTGGGATGAGTGTAGAAAGAAAAGTCACACTACTTTGGATATGCCCTATGTGAGGAGGAAAGTCTCATTATCAGTTCTCTGGAAAGTGGGATCTGCATAGCTTTAGAAGATATCGTAGAACCTTTGCACATACGGGGTGAAAACAATCAAGGAAATCTCCCAGACCAGACYAGCTTCAGCTGTCACACAGATTGACGTACAAACCTCAGTGAGAATCACAAGTTTTTACATTAAAAATTGAGCTGACGCTACTATGGAATTTCCTCTGGGAGTGCACTACCCGTGTCTGCCACATAGATTTCCATTCATGTGTATGCAGGAGTAGGAATACCTTGGTCATGTTGCAGCAGCTGGTTTGCTATTATGGTTTCCCCAGTTATACAGCTGAGAGTTATGCATATATCTGTGTTTGTCTGTTCTCTGTCCCTACTGACCTAAAAGGAGCTTTTTATTCTCCTTGTAAACAATAACAACTTAAATTGATAATAATTTAAATCTCAGTCAAATCATGGTTTGATTACACCAGAYGTTGCAGAGGCAAACAGTCGACCTCTCTAAATTGTTTGCAAATAGTTGTGCTAAGTTCCAGGGGAAGTTCACACAAAAGTATACATCTGGCATGTTAAGACTCTTATTACTCCACCTACCTTCTCCGTGCTGTCCAGAATATAGTTCTCTTTTCTTTTCTTCAGTTTTCATGCATCCATCTGTAGATGAATTTAAATGTCATGTCTTTGGACTGGTTGTCTAAAGTGCAAGTGTGCCGGGAGTATGGTAATAGGTGATAAACTTGGATGGTGGAAGAAAGAAATGTGGTTTTTGTTTTTGACTGTGTAAGACCTCTGTAATTTTTCACAACTGACAACTCTCAGAACCACACGAGCAGGTTGCATGTGAAAGCTTTATTGGTGAGCAGCCTAGGAAAAAGTACCAGTTTAAAAGTACTCGGAAAAAGAACCAGTTTAAATCCACTTACATAAAAAGAATAATTGTACTCAGTAAATCAGTTTAAAATTATAACATACAAAAATGTTGATGTGTGTTCTTTCCTTTCACCTAGGTATGCAACCATATATACTATGTTTCCAGTCTTCTCTCTAGTATTGGATCAAGATGTGAAGCCAGAAATGGCATTGCTATATCCAGAACTTTATAAGGATCTCACAAAGGTATGAATGTCCTCAGCATGCAGCTACAAACTGTAGTTAGAGAAAGTCCAAACTTTGCCRAGTCTGTCTTTTTAATTGCACTGAATTAGCTATGTTAGTCTGGGATATTTTTTTCATCTATTGGAGATCTTGATTCTTTCTTTCTCTGCTTGAGAATCTTTAAAGTTTTTGAGATTTCAGCCCATGATAAAATTTGAAAAAGCATGGCCTTCATGTGCTAAACAGAGTCATAAGCTTGCCTGTGGAAAGCTGTTCACAGAACTTGGAAGTAGCTACAGCAATGAAGAAGTGCTGATATTTTCCTGTTCTAGACTGATCATTTTTGTACAGAAGGGCTGCTTTGTTTGCCACTTTATCCTTTAAAATGTGAATCCTTTCAACTCAGTTGTGAAACATCTCATCAGTGTCCTCACTAAATGCAGGCATCATGTACAGCATTTATTCTTCGATTTATGCATATGTTTCTATCTGTAACATTCACAATCAAAAGATTTTAAATTTATTTGGTAATAGTGCTGAAAATTTGTAGTCATAAATTTATTCTAAGAAAGCGAATAGGCGGTTTATCCAACATTTAGAAGTTACTGGTAACTGCAGATTTGCTTGAGGTTTTGGTCAGTAGGTACACAAAGCTGTAATTTTTTCGAAGACTACATTTTACACATAAGAAATTACCTAATATTACTGTAATTATCATTCTGAAAACTAGCCAGAGCATTGCAAGCTAAAGTATCTCTTCTGTTTAAGGCCTTAAGTCCCTTACTCCCAAATTTGGACCTTATGTGATTTCTGTACAAGTTTGTAATGAAGAATCATAAAAACAAGTAGAAGCTTTATAGCCTATATCACTTCAAATACTGCTTATTTTACTTGTTAAATGTCTCTCTAGTGATGAACTATTAAAAATATATGAGCTGAGTAGGTTTTTTTTTAAGTTGTGTTTAACTGTCCTCTCACATGTTTCCCTTAGGGAAGATCTTTGTCATTTAAGACCTTCCTCATCTGGGTTTTAATCAGTATTTACCAAGGTAGGAGAGAGTCCTAATTTTGCTGAACTGAGAAATTTTTGTCTGCTATTAGCAATATTGTTTTTCAGCTGCAGGTTGAATTCCCAAAGCTTAACATTTCATCAGCAGTTATATATATTGCTTTCTGTTTATCTCGTAAATCGATATTCCTGTAGTGTGCTAGGCCTATTCAAAACATAGCATGATTGGTATTTTTATTGGTGCGTGTCGCCTAAAAAAGGACATGTTTTTAATTAAATGCTAATCCAGAAAAATTTCAATGAGTGCTTATCACATTGCATGTATTTACACAGTAGTTTTCTTTCATGGAATGACAGAAGTACTGTTGAAGAAATCTGAATTATGTAATCAGTTAAAAGTAATTACACTTTCAACAATATCTCATTTATTTGCAGCACTTGACACAATGAGGTAAATTAATAGTTCATCAGGTATATTTTGCTAAAAGGTGTTTAATTCTGTAATAGTTTATTTCTTTATGGCTTTACTTTGGTTGGCTTATTTCACGTGTACAAAGTACAGTAAATACCCATATTTAGAAAGATCAATGTTACAAAAATTGCTGGACAAATTTTCATAATAAGCAATCAAATGTTGAGTGTGCAGTTGCARAACCTGGTASAGTGAAATTTTATTGCAGCATGTGTTGCCAACCTTGTGTGCCTCTCCACCCTACCCAGGTGGTATTCTGATGTATGGAGCCCTGCTGCTCTTTGAATCTGAATTTGTACACGTCGTTGCCATTTCCTTCACTGCCCTGATCCTGACTGAGCTCTTGATGGTTGCACTGACCATACGAACGTGGCACTGGTTAATGGTGGTGGCTGAATTCCTCAGTCTTGGCTGCTATGTGGCCTCTCTTGCATTTCTAAATGAATACTTTGGTGAGTAAAAGTATTTTAGCAAAGAACTGTTTGCTRTTTTTAATAATGCTTTTCTCTTATTTTTCAGTTAAGAATGGGTGATGTCTTGAAATCCAGCTTGCTTTATAAGAAATATAAATGAGTTCAAATTAGGCCTAATTAATGCTGGGTTAAAATATTCTCTTAGCCTTTTATCCAAGAATTCAGCAATCTTTATCCTGTTAGTATGGTTTATCTACATGATAAATTTTRACCACTCATGCCTTTTCCATCTTTGATCCGATATCGACAGTTCAAATTGCATACCTTAAATTGGCTTTGAGATWTGCACTGTTGAAAATAGATATGATTTGTAAAAAATCAGGATCTTTCACTGAACTGGTGCATTATTTTGTACACCTGACCAAGTGGACCTCATTAGATAGAGCTCACGAAGCTAAAGTGGCTGAAGTGTTGTTAGAGAGTGAGGCAGCAACCTAGTAGGAAAGATACCTTCTATAGGAACCATTGTTTCATAATTATAGTAAGCTTGTATTAAGCTAKCTTTGCTTTAAGTTTTGGTATGTCATACTGTCTCTCAAGGTTCAGATTGTTTATAGTTCTCAAGATAAAAGACACATTTTAACTGCAAATCTTAACAGTCAAGAATCTGAGCATCAAAATAATACTTATTTCTTCTTGGATCAACTTACCCTTTAGTAGAAAATATCGTGATGTGATTGTACAAATGTACAAACTTACAGAAATACACATAACAGCTTTAATTATACCTCACAAGGAGCAGAAAACATCTTCTCCTGTTTTCTGGGAACTGATGAGTAAGGAGTTGTGCTTCTTCAGCTGTCATTTCTCAYAGTAGAATTAAGTGTTGCATGGCAGTTTCTGGAAGTCTCACAGTTCTACWTTCACACTTTCATTTATTTCCCAGGTGTTCAACATTAGGGTAGTGTATTACATTATATAATTATTTATTTAATCAGTAAATGCTTCACTGCCTATCCCAGATGTTCTGTTACTTCCCAGATTTCTCAGGAGTTGAATTTTAGTGAAGAAGCAACCCTGCTGGGCTTGGTACTTGTATTGTACATTTGTTTCAAGTTTGTCAAAAACCCTTTTGTTTTCTCTGACACTGATGCATGGACTCATTAATATAGATTATTTGGTTGATTTTTGAATCTCCAGTCAGATTGAAAACAAAATGAACAAGCAAGAACAGATATAGGTACTAGCACTTGAGTTTAAACTTCCAGAAACTTGCTGCTCCATCTTCGTAAGTCTGCAATATTAGTGTCAACAAGACCTTCCATCCTTTCTCGTGTTGTTTTAAAAACACTTTTAGATGGTGTTCACAGAGATGTAAAAGCTGTAGGGACTTTGTTTCTTGGAAAACTTTCCGTAAATGAGCATTTTTCTCTGTACTCATGTATTTACTGGACAAGCCCAAGCAACTGAGTCCATGAATGGTTGCACGGCTTCTTGCAGCCCAGGGACTTGAACTCTCTATTTTCTGTATTTGAGGGTACTGAAAAGGCTGCAATTTCATGAGATTTTGTMAAGATGTATTTTGTATTTTACCCTGTGTTATTCACCAGTTAACCTGAGAAAATACTTTCTTTTACTCTCGCTACTTCTTAATGCTTTACTTTCATTTAATCTGTCACATTATAACTGGGGAAGGGAGCTTTCTTTGTGTATGTGATGTAGCATAAACCTAAGTGATGGTTTGCAGTTCAAGATAYAGGACAACTTCTATGGATCAGGAAAAACAATCCAGACCAATAGTGCTTGAYTTTATGGGCAAATAAACTCTTTTCAGTGATGTTGCTTATAAGGATCATCTCCTTCCAAAGAAATTATATGATGACATGGCACTCAAATTAGAAAGGCAAAATATTTGATACTRTTCTACAGCTCTGACTTATGAAAGTAAATTAGTTTCTATGTTTCTGAGTTAATTGCACACAGTGCCCTTATTAGGGTGTCTGTGATAGGTTTACATGGGCTTTGACTATGTCTAAACAGGCTTAGGCTAAAATTGCATAACAAGTTTGTACATTGAAATTTAATATGCAAAGTGTTTTTATGACTAAAGTTGGGGCAGTAAAGCATTTCTTTATTGCATTTTCTGAAGTGAATTTTCATTCACATGATCAAGTTATACAGTAAATTACACCTTGTAGTCAAATGTAAGGAAAGGGCCAATCTCTTCACAATCTTAAAACATGACTTTTTATAAAATCTCCATGTTTTCAAAGTGTTTTGATTTAATTGCTTCTTAAAATAATCTGATTGACATGTGAAAGGCAATACTATTCCAGTTACTGCTACTAACATCTTTTTCATTTCCTTTTTGTGTAACTAACCTGTTTGGTGTTTTTTTTTCACATAACTTTTGTGTTTTCTGTAAATCTATCCTTTCATTTTCCCTCTTTGTGAAACAGGTATAGGCAGAGTGTCTTTTGGAGCTTTCTTAGGTAGGTGAAATTTAACTTTTCTTGAAGTTTTGCATTGGTTTTTTGATCTTTAAAGATTTACTCAAGCGTAGTATATTAAATATACTATATATATATTATATATAATATATATTATATTAAATAATATATGCATTTGTAAATAAGGAAAAAAAATTTAAACTTTAAAAATTGTTGGGGTTACCTGATTTGTGGGATCTTTCCATGATAACTAAGATGACTTAATTATCACAAATAAGGTCAAAAARTTCATTAGCAAGTGTAGAGTGTCAGCATTCTTGTTAACGTTCGTCACAAATAATTATCTTTTTAGTGTGCTTGTAGCAATATCACTACATTGCTTTCCCATGTAACTTTTGGGCTCTAATTTAATCTCTATGATTATAAGAATCACTCAGTGTGGATGTTGTAAAAAAAATAATCAATAAGAATAAAAGATCTAAACAAGCAAAATTTCAGGTTGGGAATTCATAGTGGGTAAAATCATTCTTACTAGTAGAAAAATAAGCTGACTTAATTTTTTWTTATGAGAGAGTCTTGCTTTTAAACTGAGATTCTGTTCCCCTAAAAATTACTTTATATATAAAACAACATAAGAACYGTAAAGGACAAAAATGTTGAAGTTAACTTTCTGTTGCTTTGTTGCCCTCTTTTTTTAAATTGGACAATAGCATAAGTAAACGATTAAGAGATTTTTATTGACTTTGCACTGTGGAAGTTCCAGTTTCCATGTTACTGGCTCCCATTACTTATTTTCCCTTTTTATTTCTGCAGATGTTGCCTTTATCACAACTGTGACCTTCCTGTGGAAAGTGTCAGCAATCACTGTTGTAAGCTGTCTTCCACTTTACATTCTCAAGTACTTGAAGCGCAAGTTCTCTCCTCCAAGTTACTCCAAGCTTACCTCGTAAAAGTGATGATATTCCTATGGTTTTTCACTCACACCAGTCTGCAGATTGCATATTCACTGTGCTTTGGTGTCTGTGGATTTATGTTGGATTAAAGAAAATTCAAAAATAATTTCAAAAATCAAAAGGGATGGCATGAATAGAGCACAAAAAGAGGAGGAAACATCTGACAAATACAGTAACACAGAAGTACACTAACAACTATCAGATAAACGAAATTTTCTTCATGTTGCTTTTCTWTTTTTTTTTTTACCTTCWGTTGCTATGATTATAAAATAAAACAAAATTACCTTTGATTTGACAATGCTTCTGAATGGTTTCATTGCTACTGTAAAGGATCTTTTGTTACTGTAAAGGATTTTTTCCACCTRTATTTATCTTCTGCAAGTTTGAAAGTTTTGTTATTTATTACATAAATTTCCTTCTTTAATTATTATATAACTTCCTAATTCAAACCCTTTCTTTTGTTTATATATGGAAAAGTTCACTTATCCATACCTACTATAGCAAACCTGGTATCTGTAAATGCCCGTGTCTGTATTAGCAGCTATTATTCCTCATCAGACATTGATTAATATGCACTATTTGAATTATGTACTGATGTCTGCATAGCACAGGATTATTTTAGGAGCTGTTGTCCTATTCTGTACTCTCCATTTCTGGCACCAGTAAATTACAGATGTGTGATGTTGACAGCAGTTCTTTAAATGCACATTACAACCAAGTTGSACAAAAGCTGTTTAAAAGTTAAATTATAAATTCTGTACATAATTCCACAGCACCTCTAGATCTGTACAGATATCAAAACATGGCTGCTCAGTAAATATGTTTTAAAGTTCTTATTCATTTTGTATTTGTAAAACTGCAAATAGTGTCAAAGTACATTTCTATATATGAGAAGTCCAGTAAACCTTGTATTAGCTAATATGTTTAAATTGCCTTGTAATCTGTTTACTTAGGTTACTCAGGTAAAATAAAATAAGAGGAACACATGAACATCATGGTAGGAAATTCTATCATCTTCCAAGTTGTAAATGTTATGGTTTTATAACTTCGTTTGGATGCAAACTTGTCAAAAAAAAATCAAAATATTTTTGCTTGTAAGCTGTCAGAGTTGAGTATCTTGGCTGAGGTATGACACTTTATAGCAGTTGAAGATTTGTTCCATAAACTCAAGTACTCTGATGCAATTTGAAGGGTCCAAATCTTGCATACAGTACTGGCAAGTAGCATATATTAATTTTCCATTGTGATATAACTTTGCTTTCTCAAGAAATACATATAATGAATTTGGCATAGTGTATTAATCAGTGGAAAGGAACAACATAACTATTCATGCTTTATTTATTAAATACTTGTGTATATGTTTTTAAAAACCACTTAATATAGATGTCATTTTTATGTTTGACTGTATGCCTTTACAATATAATTTCTCATTTGGTCTCTTTTTTCTTATGCCATTATTATTTTGGATGAATAATATTTAAGTGATAAATATAACTACTTCCTGGGACAGCAGAGGAAACGGCTGCAGAGCTATTTGGACTCCACCCCACTCCTTTAATTTTTGTTCTCAAAGTTTTTCTAACTAGCTATTTATCTGATTTTTTTTTTTAATTTTCATTCCTCATTATAAAAGCAATAAAGCCTAATTTCTACCAAATATTAGTGGTACATGTATTAAATAAACTGCTGAAGTAGAGAGTTTCCTTTAATTACCCGACATCACAGACCAGTTTGCCCTGTCTCTCTGTGAACTTGYTTCTGTAAACTCCCACAAGATGGCACTGTTCTTTAATATTAGCAGGAGCCTTTCTGCTTTCGCGTGGTTTTGCCAAGATGCTCCTGATTTAGATTTTTTAGTTTAGTTCTGTGGTACTATTGCCACTGATTTCTTTAGTTTTCTGTTTTTCCCAGTAAGTGGTCATTACTTTTAAACAATTAAGAAAAGTCACATGTGTGCAGTTATTCTGAAATGTTGATGGGGTTTTCTTCAGATCTTTTTAGCTAACACATTGTGAGCTCACAACCATATGCCTAAGATCCAGGAGATAAGCAAAAGCTCAGAATTGGTATTCTTTTAGCTGTACATCACATCTGTGATATTAGGTAGAAAATGAGGAAAAAAAAAGCAGAAATTAGACSAATAGCATGAAAGTGATAGTGTTAGTACAATACACTTGTATGAGACACAATTGTATCCATAGATAGAGAACTGCTCAGTTGGAACTTAAGTGTAGGTGTATTAATTCTCAGCATTAAAACTCCTAAGGTTAGTGTGATGGCAAATGTATAGGTTCTGTGTACAGCTATAAGCCTTTCAAAAGTGGAGTCCGTTCTCTAAAATGTCTGCTTTCTTAGTATTTTCAATATACARCAAAGGTCCAGTTTCAGCTCACACTTTATTTTAAGGATTTTGGAAGCCTGACTTAAGTGACTTACCTTGCTTTTGAGGTTCACCTTACATAAACAGATTTAGTCCTTGGCTCTGCAAGTTACACCCAGAAGGACCTTAGGTTTACTTGATATTTAATAAATGTTTACTTTTGTGAGCTCTTATGTCACATTGTATTTCTGAAATTATAATTATGCCTCTGAAAACATATTTGGAAAACAATTTCAGAACTRGAATGGGTAGAATGGAGGAGCAAGGCATTACTTTCACCAAAGTAACTTACATAACAATACGTGGACCATGTTTAATAAGCACATGAGCTTAACACCTAGATTTCCAATGTAGTTGGATGGAAGAACAGAGGGAAAGGAGAGATGCTGCAAAAAAGGAAAGTACTGGTGATTATATTGGGTTTTTTTTCTGATGCTATTCCAAACGAATGTGTTCATGTAACTGCCGGAAAACGTTTTACTAGACAAGGTATTCATTTACAAATGGGAGATAAATCCTTGCATATTTAACATTAAATCTGTAGCACTTGTCCATGAATGTGATGTTTACACCAATGTTTTTRTGTTCAAACTGAACTTGCTGACTCATGCAATCAGTATTCAGCTGTGTGGTAACTCCTGTTTTCTTCCTAAACTTTCAAACTGGTTGTCAAAAAATGTGCCATTGCTTTTGTATGTGCATTGGAAGTATTTGTTATCTAATGAGCAGCTTCCACAGGAGCAAGCCTGTATTACAAATGCCCTACGCTCTGCAGGAGAGTGAGCTGAAACTTTTCTTCAGTGTTCATTTAAAACGTGTGCAAAAGAGAACTCTGCAGTTGGGAATCTTTTTAGACTGGACCACATTTCTGTAGATACTTAAGCAAGAATTTTGATAGCCACTTACATAGTTAAAACAGTTGTCAGTCATGAGGATCAGTTTTGTAGATGAAGAGAAGGGGATTTCCCTACATATTGCTTACAGGGTACTCTGGAGGGTTCCTTCATCACTGGAGGCTGGGGCTGCTTGAGCCTGGTGCACCTTGGGTTGCATCTTTACCTCTTGAGTGCTGGTGAGCCAGTAAAACGACAGTAAAGACTTCCTGAGAGGCTTTGGGCAGTATGGAATTCCTTAGAAGCTTTGGAGATGGACTGTTAATGGAGATACTCCATTGTGACCCCTTTTCCTGCTTTTGCAGAGCTGTGTATTCCTGGGTTTTATATTCGCAAAATAATCTGAAAGAGGCTTATATCTGTTTCACACTTGCATCCCTTCGCATGGCCAGAGCTGTTAATGTGGCTCCAACAACTCCTGCAGGTCAAAGGAATTTATTGAGGAGTATGTGGGCTCTGGATGGACAGTTCTCTTTAAAAAAATCACAGCCACAGAAGAACAGGCTGTCCTGCTCTTGCCACTGATGCAGAAACTGTTATTGTAGGTGCTGCTTCCATTTGATATCTATTTGAATTTTACCTTCCATGGAGTTTCTCCTTGCTTTTGCTGGCTAGAAAGGAAAAAAAAATGGGTCAGCAGTCTCTTATACTTTCTGTATCTAGGCTGTTACTATTATAACTCAATTGAAACTTGAAGGCAATCAAAAAAAGCCCTTCGATAAGTTAGCCCCCTGTAGGGAGGAAAATCAGTACAAGTGAACAAAGACAACACGGATCGAACATTATATGTAAATAAACAGGAGGCACAATGTGTTTAACACTGTGTTAAAAAGCGTAGGAATTTCTTTTGTAAACAAAACACACTTAAAGTGAGATACTTCCCAACAAGTATTAACTACGCAACAGATGCCCTCAGCAGGGTTCACAGCTGTTATTGCAAGTGGGAATTTGCTCAGCCAATTGCCAACAAAATCCGCCTCAAATAGGCAATTGCACTGAAAGACCTATTCACTACTTCATCGACCAAAACCATAGTTTTGATCAAAATATTTTACAGCAGAGGTGGTGAAAACTGGATGCCATGAACAGAATAATGACAGTGCATTCTGCAGTGATGTTGACAAATTCTGCTTTATTCTTCCATTCCTGACGAGGTTTTAGCAGAAGAACTGCAGCCAAGATTTTTCCTGATTGTAGTCTCCWCCTCTCTTCCAGCACCCTTTCATTGTGAGATGGTAATCAGCAATAGTAAACCTCTAAATTGCTCAAATAAGGCTTGAGGAATTTTGCCTTTGGAATTTAGCCTTTTCTGCATTACTTAGCTATGAGAAAGATCATCATCTGCTCTGAGGAGATACTGTGTTCTATTGCTGTGATGTATGATAAGTATTCTTGTGCCTGGCTGTATTCTGGCAGTAAACTATCTTTATTTCCTCTACTCTTGACAAAACTGCTAAGAATAATTAGTTATGATGATCATGTAGCTTTAAGCAAGCAATACACAAAATAGACCATTGTAATTCTTATTTGTAGAGCTGCTTTCCATTGTGTCTCTATAATACACACATCTAGTTTTTTCCATGGGCCCTCTGTGTTTTGCTCCGAATTCTAAGCATGAATTTGATTTTGCAAAGTAAACACACRTTGTGTGGAAGCAAATTATAGATAACTGCTTCAAAAGTCTGTTGAAAATGAATTCCTGGCTGGAAGGCTGGGGGTTGTTAATGGATGAGCAGACCTGTAAGGGGTAAGTGTATGTACATATGTTTTGTATTTATTGCAATCATCTATTGCCTATTTGAAGGAGAGATCTGGGAATTCTCAGTCAAGATGCTCCCTACGGGAAAAGCTCTGTGCTTGCTGCATGTGCTCAGTAGAGGAAGATGAGCTGTTGTTTCCCCTGTGTGTAATTGCTGGTTGCTGCCTCCTCTTGCCATTGAATTCCAAATTCATCTGCAGGAGCACAGCTACATAGGCACTTCCTCCTACAGCTTCTGCTTCCCAAAGTACCTTCTCCCTTCATCAGAATACCGACTCTTCTGTGACAGTCACTTGAATAAAAGTCTGTTKGTTATCTCAATCCCAGCTGAATGGAGTTTATCCCAGCTGTAGAATATAATTTTCTACATTCTACAGGTGTGAATGTCATGAGCAGGATAGGTGACACAGACGTGGTCTAGTACATACTTATCCAAATGCAACTGAAGCAATTGTAGATAATCTATGACTGAAAATAAACAACTAAATGCAACAAACCTGAGCATGTACARTTTTATCAGATTATAGGAAGCAGGTGAAGGGAAACAAAATTTAATGGCTTTGAAACTTCTACTCTATGGCTGTAGTAGTTTTACCTTGCTTACAGTTGCCTTTCAATTGTTCACATAATAATCTTYCTGTGAGAAAACTGTAAAATATTTCAAGTTACTAAATTATTAATCTAATTTTTTGAAATATCCTAGCTGGAAGTCTTCACATTACCTTCCTACCTGTGCATGGCTAGTTTTAATTCTGGTAGGTCCTTTTCTATTGTTTTGGTATTATAATACAGGGAGGGTTGAAAGTTGAAAGCAACATAGGAGGACATCAGAATATTTATTCGGAAATTCGATGTTATAATGAAGGATGACAAGATTTAAGAAACAAGTATCTAGAAGTGTTTTAATCTTACAATAYTTGTATGATTTTATGAAATAAGAGGTGGAAGGTAGAAATCTGCTGCTCACAGTAACTTAGGTTTTAGATGTCCATAACTTGTGCAGAGTTCAGAGAAAAAAAGCCTCA
>NW_026623561.1:328858-340764 GCF_030028575.1 Malurus melanocephalus
AAAAAAAAAAAAAAAAAAAGCCTTTTAAGGTGACTCTGAGACTCACACCTGAATGTCTGGTACTACTGAGGGAAATCATGTCTTTAACGACGCATCTTGGGAATACCTGCCTGAAAGAAACAATTCCAGACAGTCAAAATGCCATGCATTTCTGTCCATCTTGGATATCAGTCTGGCCCTRCTTGCATTAGAAGAGATTTGATTTTTCCTGACCAGGAATGACCAAGATGGGCTGTCATACTGCACTTGTGTTGTCATGTTACCCTGATAACAGCAACCACAGCAAGGTGCCTCTCTGCTTTGGTCCAGCTGTGCCCATTGGAATGTTGGGAGACACGGGTGGAAGTAGTCCCCAGCCTGAGCAGCTCTCTCCAGTTGTTGAAACAATTGACTTCTGTGTAACTGGTTTGTAAGTGCTGAAAGGGAAGCAGGGAGGAGAAAAATAAGCTCTCTTGTATAACCTGAAGCAGATTTGGGGGGAGTGGGAAAAAGCCAAGCTGCAATCACATAACCATGCTGCCAGCTTGCCATCTGTCCAAAAGCAATTACTTGGAGATGGCAGATGAGGAGGGAGAGCAGCTGCAACGCAGAGCCAGCCACAGTCACTGATCGGGTACGCGGCAGCACAGGAGTCTTTCTTCTTGACGTGCAGGTAACTCACTCTGCCAGTTCAGACATATCATCACTGTGAGTGATGGAGTTTGCTGCTGGAGAAGCAGGGAAAGGCTTCTTACAGTAAAGCCTGCCGTAGAGCCAGGGGCATGGCAGCAGAGGTGTTCCAAAGTGCAGAACTTTAAGTGTCCTGGTCAGGCACTGGAAAAGCTTTTGGAGGCAGAAGGGTGGCAGAGAAAATGAAAGCATGTGGGCAAACTTAATTTTGCCTGAAGCCCAACAAAAACAAAGCCTCACCCCTCTATCCCGTGCTATGCCRGACAGTGCACTGGAACATCCAGAGTGTGCCATGCTGTGGGATCTGTGCAACCCTCTGCAGCTTCTACCTCCCAGCCCATTGCACATAAATCAGAAGGCTGCTTGCAGCTGTCTGGCAGGAGCCCTGAGCCAAGTCCTTGGGGTTGTGTGTCTGCTCCTGTGCCACCCAGTGCTCAGTGTGTGGGCACAGCTAGYCCCTAAGCACAACCTGCATCTTTGACCCCACGCTCATTGCAAGTCACTTGGCATCACCCTGGGGACATCAGGAGGTCTCCCTCATGAGCTGGTTTTCCTGCAAACCATCTTGTTTGTGTTTTGATCATTTGATTTGCCATGTCTGCCCTAGCTATTCATCAGTACCTTCCATTCCTGCTTGTGGTGTTCTCCTCTGAGTAACCTGGGTGTCAGGGGCCTCTTCAAAATTGCAGCCTGCTGATCTTGTAGCTGTTGACTCAAGCACAGTCACATCTGCACGTGGGTCAGGCTTGGTGAGTACAGTCAAGACTTCATTTATTTGTGTTGTATTTATTTTTAAAGATGGGACACAAATTCCATGAGAGAGACTCATCTGGTGATCATGTGAAGAGTGACCAAGCAGCTGCTTGTGGTTGACCTGCTTTCAGCAAGCTGCATTCAGTATATGCCAGTGTATACTGGCRGTGAAAAATTTTGGAAGGAAGACACCAGATAGAGCCCTCCAGCAACTCAAGGAAAACATGAAAAACAGAGGCTTCTCTATAGTCTTTCTTGTTACCTGCCAGTCCTGTTTGACTTGCAGACATCTCACAGCTCTTCCACTTTGTGTCCCTCCTTTTTTGGTTTGATACTTTTCCGAGGCATAAAAAACATGGGAACTTTATCTCTTCTTAAGAGAAAGAAAAAATGGGAGCTGCTTCTGAGTCTGAAATACAACAGTTAATCAGCTTCATATAACACAAATTTCAACAAGAATATCAAAACCTGAGGCAGGAACTGAGAATCTGAGATGTGAGGCAAGTCAAGGGGGAAGGCTAATAATTTCCATCATTTTTCCCATACAATTTCTATTCCCAGTGTATTCCACCAGAAGTGACTGGTGATTTTAAATGCTACTAAATTAAGATGTTTTGTAAGTAAGAGCCTGGCTTCCAAAAATGCTSAATATTCACTGTCCAAGCCTTCAGTCTCTCAATAAATCTTAAACTGGGCAACCAAAATGATCCATTGGAAAGGAATAAAACGTGAGGAACAAATAAGTAATTGTAATTAGTATCACATTAGGAGGTGAGGAGGATGCTGGAGATAATGATACAAGTTATTCAGAGAGAAAGAACCCCTTTACTCATCAAGAAACTGACAAGGAAAGAAGTTTTGCCCCCAGTGAGAATGCATGGAAGTGACAAAATACGACAATAATAGTGAGATATAGTGAGATAGGGCCAGAACCAGTCTGCAAGGAGTAAGGTCCTAGGATGTTCCCGACATGACCTGGGATAATTTTCATAAAGGTGGTAAACCTAGTGATTTAAAATCTTGGACGTGTGGGGGTTATGTGTCATTTACACATTCCCTGAAGGAAAGACTTCTTCACTTTTAACCTGAGACTTGATCATCATCCTTGTTTGAGTAGCACATCACCTTAGGGACTGCTTCACCTGGGTTTGAATTTTTTATATGAAAATTAAGTGTGAATTTTTGCTATACTCAGACATGGTCATTCTAGAAGTTATCTGGTTAACTTTGGTGTAATTCCATACCTGTGAYTCAGTTTTCTTCTCATCCTCCAGATTACTGCAGTCTTACATAAATATGTGCACTTCTGAATATAGGAAACACACCTATAGGGTGTATGTCTGTCCTGCTCACAGCTCTGACTTGGTGCTGTCTGAGTACGGGCGTGAGCGGGTGCCCTGCTGCTCTGCCCCCTTGCCTTGCCCAGGGAGTTCCCCGGCGATCAGCTCTTCRTTGTAGCTGCGTTCCAGCCCCTGAATAGCTTGGATTCTTCTTGTTAGTCTTGTCCATGGAAAGCACAGCCAGCACTGTCAGAAGTGATCAATGTGGAACTTAGGCGATAGAACTGAAGCTTCTTAGCACAGCATTATGACTGAAACAGCTGTAAACTCGTTCTAGGGAGCCGACGGTGGGGAGAGAACGTCTGTACAAACTGCATGCCAACCCAGTTTCACAGCCACCAGGCCCTTTCACCCAGTCGGAAGCAGTACCTGYATCGTTTCCCTTCCGTTCAGCATCCGTGCTTTCCAAAGACGCACTCGGTTTCAATTTGAATCATTGATGCGTTTAAGTAGATAAGAGCCGACACCAATAAACACGGGGTTTCTGCTTTACCAGTTTATTTCTAAGGGAAAGTTTCTTGTGAAAGCTGGTGTTTTTTACAAAAGCCAGAAGGGGGCAGTGCAAGCCAACAAGTAAGTAAAATTCCACATCTATGCGCATAATCTCGGCAAAACTCCCTCTTTCAAGGTACACGGTGCTCGTTTTCTAAAACTGTGTTTCCACAGTACGGGAAAGAAAAGTTTCCTGAACGGTTTAGTCTTAAAATTCCAGATGAGACAGAAATCACTGTCATGGAAAGGGTCTCTTTCCAGTTGCTGTCAAACACCATCACCCCAATCCTGCCCCTGAGTATGTTCTCCYGCAGACTCATGCATTTACCAGTGTGGGTATTGAAAGGTGAAGGGGTTTCTGCCAGTAGTCCATCCAGGCTGGCTTCAAACCAAAGCCTTGGGCATTCAGATCCCTCGCCCTCCGAGGCAAGATTTCTATTGAACTTTAATTGGGTGGAGGGAGGAAAAAAGCCCTTAATAGAAAACTATCCCACAAAGTGTTTACTGTGATAATCTCTGGATGGTGGAGGCAGCTGGGTCAGGACAGACTTTGTGTCAGGGCCCTCATTAATCCCTTTTTGCCAGATTGGCTGACCACCAGTGCCAGTCATCAGAAGCAACAGGATCCCATGCTCCTAGAAGGACAGGATGTTTCATCTCAGCAAGACACTCTCCTCCTCATCACTTCTGAATCAACTAACGCCACAGGGCTGCTCTGCCAGACCCAGCATTGCGGTGTGGTCTCTCARCTAACATCCTGGCAGCCCTTCTCGTGCCTTCTCCTGCTCCACTCCAGACCTTCACAACAACGTTCCTGAAAGATTCATCACTAAACTGTGAGCCCGTGCTTTGGCACTTCCACAGTCATCCCAAACTCATCTCTTACTATCCTGCCTTTACCCTCCTCCAATCTGCCACTGATACCAGTCTTAAATACTGTTCATCTAAGCCAGTCCCAGGATATAAGAAGTCTTTCATTGGGCTTTGATACCCAGGCAGTGGTCACCCTTCAAATGCCTCTGCCAAAGTTTTTCCCTGAGATCACCATAGCCAGCCATGAACTCTGCACAGAGGTGATATTTGTGTGTGTCTATGTGCCCATGCATGCACAGTTACTGAGGTCTCAGTCGGCCTAATCCTGTGGGTCACTCTGTACCTGTTGGCACTCCAAGAACAATGACAGGAACTCCCAGGTCTGTATGGCATTGGACCTCTGCAGCCCAGTGACAAGTGAAGAAGCTTTCTGTGGGGAGAAGGAGAGGCTACGGTGGGTGAGAATGGCCCTTTCTTTGTCCTGCTAGAGGCTGCTGGCTGCTTCTGTGAAATTGGTCTGCATCCACTTATTGGAGTGCAGCCAGCAAAACTTGGAGCCAAATCCCAGACTTCCAGACTTGACAGCTCTGACTCATGTAACTTGAGAAACACCACGAGAAGTATTGCATTGTGGCACAGCTCTTGTGGACTGCTCAGGGCACCAGTGCTGGGCAGCAAGCAGGCAGCAGTCCTTGAGCAGTGCACACAAGAGTCTTTCACCTCAAAAATTCACCTCTTCTTCAGCTGAAATCCCAAAGGCAATTTCTGTGAAACAATTCCRTGAAACAATATTCAGCCCCAGTCTTTATACTGTCTCTTCACACCAGCCTTCGCCAGAATCAGCTTGGTGGAYAGATCCAGCCCTGGGAGGTTTTTCTGCCATTGCTCTGCCTCCTAGCTACACTAAGGCATTCCTGTCTGCACAGATCTGTCTCACTTGTGCCRCATGCACATCTGTGGGCAGCCTCCTTCTCATACACCACAGTTAAGAGGTTTTTTTAATTTCATAATTTACTTAGTGTGCTTAAAAAAGTAACCTGAAAATAAATTTAATTGGGCTCTTGGAAGAAAGATAGTAATGAAAGGAAAGTCCTGGAAGCAAAGGAGAAGAGAGTAATTAATATCAGCTTCATGGTTTTCTAGAGTTGTTTGACTTCACGCATACATTTGATGTATCTGCACTAACCTGATGTGGAAGAGTCTGTTGATGAGACCTGAGGCACAGCGCAGATCTAGAGCCTGGTGTCAGGAGGTTGTGGAGTTTCATAACACTCGTGGTTTCACTGGTGCACTGGAGCACAGTTTGTAGCAGAAGAAWTTTTTTTGGCTTTTTTTTTAGCAACAAGGAAAAGTATTCTCTGGCTTTGCAGAGGGGAGAGTCTCGTATTTGGAGTGCTGAGGCTGTGTTCATTCTGAAAAACATTTCCATGGCTTTTGGAAGGTCCTGCTCTATAGTGCATGCCATGCAACCGCAATGACTTAAAACATTGGGTTTTCAGAGAGTCGACTGAGGGATCTTAAATAGAAGTTTGACCCTACTAATGTTTGCAAATGTGTCTTGTTCTAGTTGCTAGTGAATTTGCACTCTCACATATGGCAACAGATGCAAAAGAAGAGATGGGGTTCTTCCTGGGACTTTCTGGTTCTGCATACTCATTTGGAAATCAATTTAATGCATTTTAATTGCCTATTTTTCTCCTTGGTTTTCTCTTTACAGCTACACACCAGCAAAAAATAATAAGGTAGAGTCTAGCCAGGCAGACTGCTAATGAGGAAGCTTGACTCAAGAAGATTTTAATTTTCAGCATTTGTTCTTCAAGATAGCTACTTCAGCATGCAGGGATGTCACAAAACAGGAATGTAGCAAATGGAACAAAGGCTTTGGGCTTGTACCTCATGTTGATGCACAAACAACCAAACCTATCCTTGACCAAACAATAGGAGTCTGGAAATCCCTTTCAGGCTGCTGGCCCCCTCAGCCAAATCACCCCAGTAAAGAAAACCCGCATTGTACATGGAGTAAGGTGTGAAAAGAATGAGGGAGATAAAATTCAAGCTGTGAAAAAGGTGTATGTTAAARGAGAAATCTCTTGCCAGCCTTTCAAGACCCCTCTGGCAAAAAGAAACTTCTGTCTGCCATGGGGATTGAAGTGCTTCTCAGCAATCCCCCATCCATTTGAGAAATCAGAAACAGCTGAGGTCTGTGGCATCCCTGGACAGGCAGGATAGCACRAAGTTGTGCTGGGAGATGGGATCAAAGTCAGCCTACCACCAAGGTGCCCCTGATTCCACAGCTGGCGTGGTTCAGCCATGACCYGGGCACCACTAAATGCTGTATCTGAACCTTGCCATCGCTGCTGAGGTAGGACATTGCAGCCAGAGACATCTGTGTCACCAACCTCATCATAACCCTTCATCTCCAAGAGTTATGAAGATAGTTATAGCACACAGGGTTATAACACACAGCTCCTATCATTTCACCTTTTAGGTTGAAAAGCTGAGTTTCGTTCCTGTCCAAGACCCCCCTATCTTTGGAAAAGCTGGGCTGCTCAATGTTTGGTGAAAATAATAGCAGAGGAGAGTATATTTCTTTACACCATTGGACTATAGCTCATCATTACCTACTTTACATCACATGTGCTCCTCGACAGGGCACAGCCACAAGTGAGGGAATAAAACCTTGGCACCACATTTGATCACCTGGAAAATATTTCATTCCTCCTTCAATACCCCTCATCCCCTGGGTTATCCTATCTTGCTGCAAGTAGAGGGGAAAGGGGGAGCAGGGATTGGTGTATGCAAGCATCTGGCACAAGAGGCCATAGTCAAAATTGCTGCTAGAGTAGTCCAAATCCTATTCATAAAGTTTGTGAAGGTGAGCCCAGAAAAGTTTAAAGCAATGATTTTGTGTTYGCTGGAGTTTAACAAGGTTACTGACTGCATCAGAAAATGAGGTCAGTAAAATGTATACAAGTATTGGAGTATCAATATTAGGAGGATAAACTTGGGTTAGGGAAGAGAGAAGTGCAATAAATAGCACTGTGCACCAGAGGAGAGCTTACARGGCTGATCTCCCCAGGCTCTGAGCGGTGCTTGTTCTGTTTAAGAGTTTTGTACAAATGAGCCCGAGGTTGGCGCAATGTGCTGGGTGTCCAGATGCGGATGACATCATGATAGGAGGGGAGGCTGCTGATAAATTTCAGGAACGCACTAGACTACAGGAGGATTTGGAGACAGTGGGGGGGGGGGGGACAGGCTAATACAATGGAATTCAATATTACACAATGGAAGGTTATTCATTTAGGGAGAACCAATAGCACATTTAAATGCAGGTTTAATGAACTGGAGCATGAGGAAACTAATGAAGGCAAAGACTCTGCTGGTGCTGAAGAGTGGTAGGAATAGCAGCAGTCTGACAAGTAAATAATAGTGAAGCTGAGATGCTGGAAAAGAGGGCTCATGATGCAGCCAGGGAATCCAGGGCTTCACATCGAGTCATTCATTCCATGTGGCAGTGAGGCTGCTCTCAGCATTGATCTTGAAGTCTGAAAGAGGCCAGTCCCCAAACACAGAGAGGAAGGTTACAAAGGGCACTTTGCTGCTGGTCCTGTTCTCTGCACTGGAACCTTGGATCTAAAAGGAAATGCTTCCATATGCATGGAAGTAAAGGTGACTAAGGACATGTTTGGGTTCCCAGGACAGTTGGTTGTGACCACATGCTGCCTTTTGAGTAAATCAGCTCAGTCTAGGTCTCCTCTGGCTGTGGGGGAAGATGCACTTGGGGACCAACCACCAGCAGAGGGTAGACAATGAGAAGAACTCCAGTCACCTGGAGGAGGCCATCACTAAAAGCAGACTTTCCAGGGGATGTAGAGCTTATGGGATAGGCAAGAGGGAAAGGAAACCCTTTTGCAGTGGAAAGGCATGTGCAGCCTTTGCTGACTCCTGACCATCCAGACTCAGTCACTGGCCCCTGGACTGCTGAGTGAAGCAAGACTTCTGCACATGAAACTAGCCCAGGCTTTGTGTTCATCTACACGGGTCACCATTTCCGTGAAACCWCCTGCAGCAATCCCGCTCCTTCCAATGGAACATAGACATATGGAACAAAAAATGCTTTGCACTGCCTGAAAATGAAGGTGTGGTCCTGTGCCTCAGAGAATGGATGAGGTGAAAACTGCTGTCCCCACAGTGTGCAGGAACTGATCCCTACCACAGGTCCCAGTCTGCCACAGACATTGCAAATCTGATGTTTTCCTTCCCAAGGAGAAGAGTCTGTTCTGCTGCCAGCTTGAGTCCCTGTGTATCCAACAAGCCTTTCCTTCATTAAGTACTTCTGAATGAGGCAAAAAAGTGTTACCATCCYCTGTACCAGCAGCTGAGGAATTCTGAAGCTTTATATAATTCCAGAGCTAAATTACATTGCCCTGTAAAAAAACCTTGTCACTGCTCCTTTGCAAGGCTGGCAATGCTGCACAAGTACAAATGGAGAGTTAGACATGCTCTTATGTTTAAAAAACACCCTGCAGTGCACATTGCATTGGAGGTGTCAGGAAGAAATGCAGAGTATCRGTATTTTCATTGTTGGTGTGCCGTGTGAAGAGAGTTCCTGAGCAGCCATGGTGAGACCCCAGGGTCACGCAACAGAGACGGAATTCAGCCCTCTGCTGGCACCCACCTCAGCTGGGCCAGCTGCAGGGAGGAGAGGCTGCACATCGACCCCAGCCAGCAGTGAGGGTTCTGCCCTGTACCTGCCCACAGTTTGGGTTTGTGCAACGAACTCGAAAGAAAACAAAGGGGCACTGATGCAGCGTGTATCATTATGAAATTATTTCTCTGAACTAATGTCTCAGTTTAATTCAGTCATAGCTTTCTGTATATGGGTCTGGTGTGGCTGTCTGATGTCTGTCTTGATTTTAAAAAGTCAGTGTCTGAACAGATGACTGTAGCTCCAAAAAGGTTTAAGGTCCTTTGCCTGCAGTCACTGGCTGTGATCCTAAACTGTCGTTTAAAGAGAGTCCACTAAATCAAAAGCCAGGTAAATCAACAGAGCACTCAACATCGTAATGAGACCGCTTATAAGGTAAATTACAACATTATTCAAGCACACAAAATTCCTCCTCTGGCATTTGTCCTGCTAAGTGCAATGCACCTTAAAAGTGGTGAAATGATTTCTGGCAGCCTGTGAAAGAGGCTGTGTCAGGGGGATGGGAGGCTGAGCCCAGCCTCTGCCTTTGCACCAATTTCTAACTCTGGGCAGCAGGCGACCACTGCTGAGGTGTGCTCCCTGCCTTGTTTGAAAGGTTTAYGGATAGTTTTTCAAAATGGTGCCGTACCAGCCATAAACACTGACCATGTGCTGTCTCAGTTTCCAGCAAATCTTGTTATAATTTTCAAAGCAGAGGACTAGAAAGACTTTAATTAGGGCCTTGGTTAGAAAGGCTTGAGACTTATAAATCTTTGGTTACAATGAATGAAATTCTGAACAGATGCTGATGCTTTTGAAGCTGCCAAGACCCAAAAGATGGGCATGTAGACCCTAAGGAGATGGCCACTATTATGAATGTTGGATATAAAAGGCTGTAAGCATATAAGGGCAAGAAGCCCAAAATGGGGCAAAATTTATGTGCAGAGCATGGGTGGCTTTTTCTGAAAGATATCTTGAATTATGGGATTCTGTGCATTTATTGTAAGAAAATGTTTGATAYTGCTAAATGCTGGAGAGAGAGGTTCCCCCCAACCGGCTTTCAAAACCCTTTTGTGTAGACAAAGCTGAAAGTTTTTATTTTACAAGATGCGGCCCAAAGAAACAATTTGCCCCAAGTGTTTCAAGCAGCTCCGAGTGCCAGTCAGGCACAGCCTGTTGTGCAGTGCTGCTAACCTATATCCCTCYATCTTGTGGGGCAAAAACAAAGGCATTTTGGTTGGATTAGAGGTTCCGTGAGAAATACTGTGGCTATTATGTGCAAAGGTCCATGCAAACTATCTCTCCCAGACTGCCAAAGGCCCAAAGAAAAGGAGAGAAAAGCAAAATACATGAGAGAGTGCACAGACTRACACAATTTTACCTAATACAAAACCAATCTAGTGAACATAAATCAGACTCTTCAGTGGCAAAACATCCTGTATAAATACCCTGCTGTATTTTTTTAAAGGGTAACACCACATGCAGGAGCTGAGAACAGAGGGCAAATATATTGCTTTGCTTGCAAAGATAAGCGGAAGGGTTGAAAAGTGGTCCAAAAGTGCCCACGCAAGCCTGCATCGTTTGGTTGGAGCAAAGGAGCAATGTTTGTGGCTGGGAGGAAGTGTGTGTCAGATGKCCAAGCTGCACAGGGAATGCCTCCTTTTCTATTCCTACCCTCCCTTCTTCTACAATATACAGATTTTTTTTGCTTCTTGTATTTCTCCAGTAGAAACTGATTGCAGTCAGGGCAGTGGAAAATGGRTGGGAACCCAAACAGGCTCTGTCCTAAGGCAGAGGCTCTGTGGCCTCCTCTGTCTCCCCTTCTTTCCAAACTGTTATCCCAGTCCTGCTGCTTTCCCTTGGGAGASCTGCAGTGCACCAAGTGCACTGTCTCCCACGAGCATCGCCTCAACGTGCAGCCGCACAGACAAGTTCCTCAGCCCGACCCAGGCCACACATGTCACCACACACTGTCTCAGCCAAGGAGGAAAGGTAGAGCAGGGCAGCTGATTATCCTAATTACTGGTTAAGTGCAACAAGCACTTTGTTTTCCATGACAGCCTCTGTGGAGGGGAAAGGAAGCAGCAGCTCATCCCCTCCTTGCGTGAGACATGTAGATGGAGAGGGGTTGTCCAGGGATTCCATACAACTCTCTGTGGCAGACATGGACTGTGAGAAGGAGGGTCCAGCAGAAGCATTCCCTTGAAAAGCTGGAGAAGGCTGGCTGTGTGGCAGCAACACGGGGAGGCGTGTCCTGGCACAGCACTGGTGACAAGGGAGGATTTCTAGCTGGGGTGCATGTCTGTACAGCCCTGTGTGGAGCAGAGCCTGCTGAGGTCTCACCAGCCCTGCTGGGATTTATCCATGAGGGATTAGGACTGGTGAATGAGGGACTAAAACTTGGACAGTGGGAGCAGTGTGTCTGGTCTTAGTGCCTGAACTGCCATGCAGTGATTCCCACATGTGAGAAAGAAGGATGACAGGGCATGAGGCAGCACTAGCAGCCACATCTATTGCCCAGTGCCAGTGTCTCCCACATGTGGGCTACGGTGATCACCATGTGATGCTGGGGCCCAGGAGCCTGCCTGGAATGAAGTTAAATGAGACCTGCTGCTTAGATCTTCCCTGAGAGGCAMAGAAGCCCAACAGAAGCATCAGCCCTGCCTCAAAAGTCAAAGGGGAGGCCAGTATTGCTTACTCAATGCCAGAGGTTACTGAAAATTACTCCAAATACCTGCATAATTTTTTCCATATTTTTTAGCTTTTTCTTTTTCTCCGTTGAACGACAACGTCTAAGAGTTCAAAATAATGAAGGTCAATAGTGGCCGTAGCACTTACAATTAGGATTCAGGCAGGAGATGTAAGAAAGCGAGGCAAACAGGGCCAGCCGGCGTGCGAGCCTCGGTGGCAGCACGGGACAGGGGATCTGGCACCGGGGACGTGGCTTTTAAAAGCGCCGGGGCGCGTTTGCTACAATGATCCGCTGAAACAACAGCCGTCTAAAAATAAGTTTGTTTTCTGTACTAAGCTCCTTTTAACTTCGTTAGTCATCACCGGCTCCCAAAATAAGCTCCGTGTAACAGTCTCTCCTAGTAGCGGCTGTAAACAAACTCGGGGAGGCGGGAGGAAGGCGCAGGGCCGCGGGAAGCGGA
>NW_026623561.1:340878-342138 GCF_030028575.1 Malurus melanocephalus
GCCGGCGGCTGCCCGCGCCGGGTGGCGTGGCCTTGGAGCGGCGCCACGGTGGTCCGGGCAACGGCATTAAACAGGAGGAAACAGACGGGGGATTCCGTCATTTCGGCGGGGAGCGGGGGGGGGCGGCAGGAAAGGAGAGTCCCGCCGAGATCAGCGCGGCTCTCGCCCACCCCCGCTCAAGCCTCCCGAGAAGCAGCCGGGATCTCCCGCCCGCCCCCCACCCCCGCGGGAAGCCCCGGCAGCCGCCCGGGTGGGAGCGGGCCCGAGGCACCGCGGGCACCGGGAACGCCGCCCCTCAGGGAAGGGAAGGGGGGGGGTGTCCGGCAGCGCCGCCCCGCGCCCACCCCGCCCCGCGGCGCCCCCTGGCGGCGCCCCCCCGTCCCGTCGCTCCGCGTGCGCCACGGCCTGAGGGGAGGCGGGAGGCTGGGAAAGGTATCGGGGGCGCTGAGGGCTTTCCCCCTCTGTTTTCCCATCCCGTTTTCCTTGAAAGAAAAGCGTCGCCCTTTTGGATAAGGTTTTGGGGTTTCCCCGCCCGCCCAAACGGCAGAGGTTGGTGGAGGGAGCTGCGCTCCTCGCCGGTGCGCTTCTTGGCGGGCACCGTCTGCCCCCACGGTTTAGTAAAGGAGCTCGCCTCGAAGCACCGGCCGCGGGCTCCCGTTCCGCAGAAGCAGACAGGATTTCGTTTATATTGGGTTTATTTCCAACCGCACATGGGTGTCAGGCGCTAGATTTATGATGCTTTTTTTTTTTCTTCACACACCAGATATGCTCAAAACCACCGTAACTCCCCGCACGCCGCCGCCGTCCCGTTCCAACAGTTTGGTCCCCTCCTGCAGCTATGGGGGCAGAGGGAGGACGGAGTAGAAGCGGGGGGCGAGGCGAGCGGGGCTGGGAGCGGGGGCGGCGCGGCCCCTCTCAGCAGCTCCCGCCCGGGAGGCTCCCGCTTGGGCCGGGGTATCACGGCCGCGTCGGGGGCCGGGACGGGGCATCCCGGAGATGGGAGGTGGAAAGAGGAGTCACTGTGGGATGGAAATCTCTTCTTCTCCCCGCTATGAAGTGATGAGACACAACTGTGTTGCTGAGATATTTACAGAATAATAATAAATATTAATAATAAATCTGTAGAGACTGAAACCGAGTCCACGGGTCTGTTAGTAATTTAGCAGAATGGGATTTTCCTTTCTCTCGCCTGCCAGTTGATGCTCTTTTCCAAATTTCCACAGCGGGGGAAGCCTGCGAGTTTTTACATAATGATTTCAG
>NW_026623561.1:342502-468193 GCF_030028575.1 Malurus melanocephalus
GGCGGCGGGGCCGGGGCCCGGCTGACATCACGGGGCCGGGGCGGGGAGAGGGGCCGGGAGGGGAAGGGAGGTGGGGGGGTGTTTTCCAGCTTTAAAAAGGCGGCGCCGGGTGCGCAGCCCTGCGTCAGAGCGAGACTTCTCCGCTTTGCACACTCACTGCCCCCGTGCCCCCGCTTGCGGCTCTTGGCGGGCGGCAGCGCCCGCCGCCCCGTCCCACCGCCTCAGCGCGGGCAGTGCCTCCGAAGTCCCCACGCACACTCGCCCACCTCTCCATGCCCCGTCCCCGGGGGGGCGTCGGCGGCGAGCTCCTGTGCCTCCGCGGGCGCGGCTGCCACGCCGGGGACGGCGCGGCCCCGGTCACCGGGTCGTGAAGGCGGGCGGGGGGGCGCGGGATAGGCGGGACAGGCGACGAGGGGCCGGCAGTTGTCCAGGGCGCGGCGCCGGGCTCGGCCGCCCCGCCGGGTGGATGCCAAGCGCTGCCCCGCCGGTCGCCGCCGCGCCGCCGTCGCGGGACCCATCCAGTGGAAAAGAGAGGCCGGCAGCGGCCCCGCAGGACGGCGCCCGCCCGCTCGGCAGCACCATGAAGGCGGCGGAGGAAGGTAACGGGCGGCGCTGCGGGGGACGGAGGGCGGGCGGCGGTGTCCCCCGGTGTTTCCCCGCGGCCGCACGGAGGTTCGCCGGCGGCCGCTTGCCAATAGGTGTCTCCTTCCCCTCTCGCACGGCGCCGCCGCTGCCGCGACGCTGCTCCCGGCCGCCTCCCGCCGGTCCTGGGCCCGGGCCCGCTCCCAGCGGGGCTGCGAGGGCGCCTGGGATCCGGTCAGAGGGACACGCTCGGGGATTCCCTCCCCATCTCGGGGCTTGATTTGGGGGAGGTCAGTATACAGCCCGTCGCTGCAGCCAGCCCACGCTCCTGGGAAAAGGAAGGAGCGCCGGGCAATGCCAGGCTCTGTACTGGCGCTCCTGACACACCGAGACAGGCGGGCACGCCGCAGTCGGTTTGCGGGGCTCTGCCGCCCCGCGTAKCCCGCTCACCCGCCGGGCGCCCTGCCGCCGCCGGCCCGGCTTCGGGGAAGCGCTTGCCCCGCTATCCCAGCTCTGAATCGCGGCTTCTTTCTCTGCCCCTGTGCGAAAACTGCCCTGAAAACAGTGGCCAAGTTTCCAGAGGGAAAGATGATGGGCGCGGGGCTCGGGTAGCGCTCAGCTACTCCGGGCTGAACTTGGCCATGCCAGGGGCAGCGTCCGGCTGGAGCGGTGACCGTCTTCACCCTCCACTCTCGCCAATCGGGACATTRCTTCTCCTCATGGAGCATCGCTATCCAGAACCGCTCTGTCTACCGCYGAAACTTTCGCACCTCGCTGCTCCTTAAGGCGCCTTTCGCCCCCGGCAGCGGGGGTGCGCGGGCATCCCCGCCGGGCATCACCTCCGCGCCGCGGCAGGTGCGGGGCAGCTCCTGGCTTCCCGCTGCGGGCCCGGTGGCTGCCCTSTGCCGTGCTCCCTCCTCCCCTCCCGGCTGCTCCCCGGCTCCCAAGTTTCCTCCCTATCCGGTGGTGCCGCCGCTTYGCAGCGGCTGCTGCTGGGGATCGGGCAGGGCGCAGCAAGCCCGCGCGTCCCGGGCAGAGAAAGTTGTGAGGAAGCGAAGCGGGSAGAGGTGGGGGGCAAGTCCGCCGCGTTCATTCCGCAGCGTGGGACAACGGGATTTCATTCCCTGGGCTTRTCCCCGGAAAGCTGGAAGGGAGCTAAAGAACTTTCTTTTTTATTATTTTTTTTTTTTTTTTAATTTTTATACAGCTGTTTTTACTCCAGGGGTTCATTGCAATTGACAAGATTCTGCCAGCGCGAAAGCGACAAGCGCGGCTCTGACTGGCTCCGCTTGTAAAGCATGGAGCGCCTTTTGGGGTGGAAGTTAATTACACCGTATTTAATAGAAGTGCCTGGCGTGCCAGTCGCACGCTCGGACATCCGCGGGCTGCACGCACGGCGCTTCCAATGCCCTGGGCTCCAAGGGCACTGAATACACCCACTTGTAAAAATTACATCCAGAGGCAGCTGACAAAAAAACATTCTGCAGCCTCTAGTAAAGGAAAAAAAATCCCCCCCTCTTTATTTCTGTGGCATTTCTGATGCCTATGTTAAAATGCACCAACCCTCGTCGATAGTTCTCTTCCCCGGTRGTGTATTTTGTAAGAAAATGTGTCCAGCCAGAAAGCGTGATCCAATCCAGGAAACACGTAGGGGAGCCCAGCGCGTCAGGACTGCTGCCTGCAAATTAAGGTGCCGCTTGATTGCCARATTACAACAATCGAAGAAAATAGTTTATTTCTTCCTAAATCTGGGAAGATAAAGAGTCACAGTGGGAGGACCCTGCTTTTTTCTTCGTGTGGTAGCGAWGTGTAGAGTCCTTTACGTCTRAAAATGCCAGTGGTTATACCAGGTTTAATGCTATGGACAGGTAAAATTCCCTTTCAGGCTGGGAAGGCTGCAGCTGGAGCAGATCATCTGCTGCATCCCGTGTTGAACCTGCTTTGTGGAGTTGGAGCAACTCCGGTTAACTCYAAGGAGAGGCTGGGTGGGCAGCGGCTGATGGATTGGTCTGTGGGGTCGTGCAAGGGCAGCTGGTGACACGGGAATGGACTTGCCAGGGCGCATTGCTCCCCCATCTTTCGTTTCGCTCTCCCAGGTTTAATGACACTGTTTCAAACTGGACTATTAATGGCAGTGCCACTGTTACTCYGTCCCCACATGTGGTATCACTTCGTTTTTAACCTTTACGTAGCACATCTTTCCTCCTCCAAGGGGAGAGTGCCAATCGAAGTATACTGAGAGCACTTATATTAATGTCACTGGCAAATCAAGCCGTATTTAAATAGTGCAGGACAATTCACCCACCTTGCAGGTACCACATTTGGGAGGGGTAAAGGATCGAGGGCAGCAGTACTTGGGAGCTTCTCCTCGCCTCCCTGCCGGGGAGATGGGAGATGGGCGTCTGGAGCAGAGCGGCGGCAGCGGGGGTGACASTGGTGGAACCGGGGGCCTGGCGGCTGGAGCGAGGCGGCTGTCCTGCCTGCAGGCCCCGGGCAAGGGGACGGGAAGCAAATCCGTACYCGCCACCGGGGCAAAGGATGAGGGACGTGCGCGGGTGAAACGGGACGCTCGTCCCTGCGGCGCGGCCCCTCTCCCCGGCGGGGGTGGGCGGCCCGCGGCCTGCTCCGGCACCCCGGGGCGARCACGGTCCCGGCAAGCGCAGGCGGAGGGGTTCCCCTGCTGCCAAGGCCTTTAGCACACTCGGGTGACTCAGCCCCGGCACTTCGGCGTTCACGGCCCCKCCGGGGCAAAGCCCGGCTCGGCTCCTGCAAGAGCCCAGCCTGCAGCGAGGCCCGTCCCGGCGAGGAGGGGGAAAAGTATAATGGGGTCAGATGGAAAAAATTGTGTTTTCCTGGCACTTTATAACGGAGTTTTCAGTCGCAATCCTGGAAAATGGTATTCCCTGAGTTTATAAGAGAATACCATTTCCATAACTGCTTTAAAAAAAGCTGTTCCTTCGGAAACCCGGCCTGAACTTCGGGAAATGAGGAGCCGAAMCGAGCTGCTGTGGTTGGGCGCTCCCTTGCCTGGCGGGGACCTTTAGACCGGCCGGTGTAACCTGACAGAAAAGTACCTCGAAACATGAAGAAAGTCTAAATTTACTTTCTTCCTAATTTTTATCCTACGAGCGGGATTATCCTAATTTTTATCATACGAGCGGGAACGGGGGCAGGCCGGGCAGAACCGTGGCTTCACTGCCACCAGAACCTTTGCAGGCGCCYTCCCGGTGTGCGGCGGCGGCCCGGAGAGAACCTTTCCCGCCCCGACGCACGGAGGCGGCCGCCAGCGTTCCGAGTCCCGCTTTACTGTGGTTTTTATAGCAGCTGGCACTAGTGGGTGCTGCGACTAAGTGAAATAAATAATAAATAAATGAAAACGGAATCTCCTGGCTCACAGACGCGGCGTGGTGGGCACCCACGGAAGAAAACTTATCAGCCATCTGTGAAGAGGGGACATGCCAGCGTCCCCCCCAGAGTGGGCTGAGCAGCCCTCTCTCCCCACTCCCCTCCCGCCGACGCGCGGAAGGAGCCGCTCCTGCCCCGCGCCGTTACCGCCAGTCGGGAGCAGGTGAAGTCCCGCTGCCCGCCCGCTCCCGGGCTCCCCATCCCGCCCACGGCGAGCCCTCGGTGGTTTGGGGTSTCCCCCGGTGCCGGGTCCCCCGGGAGGGGCGGGAGCTCCCCGCGGTGCACGGGCTGCGCTGCAGGGACAGAGCCCCGGCGGGGGCTGCAGGGGGCCGGGCATCGCGCTTGTTTGTATCGACCCGGAAACATCAACAGCGGGCGGGAGGGCGGATCGGAGGCGGTGGCAGCGAGACAGGCCGCCCGTCGGGGCCGAGGTCACGTTACCGAGCGCAGCAGCAGCCGCCCTCCCACGCCGTGCCCGTGCTCCGCGCAGCCCGGCCCTCCGGCAGCAGGTGTCCGGGCGCGACGGGGCGAGCCCGACGGGGCGGGCCGGCGTGGCGGGGGTCGCGGTGGGAGCCATGACGGGCGTGGAGGCCGATCAGGAGTTTGACTTCGATTTCCTCTTCGAGTTCAAGCACAGCGATGAGGGTGGAGGTGGGTCGCGGCGGGGCGGCCGGGGCACCTGCGGGGGTGCTGGCTGCGGGATGCTGCGGAGAGCCCTCCCTGCGCTGCCCCGTTCGGGAGGAGGGAAAGGCTGCCTCCCTTCGTGGAGAGCGGGGCAGAAGCGCCGGCAGTCCCGTGCGAACTGGTCGGCCCGGTCCCGGGCGGCTCTTGTCGCCTCCGCCGCACCGGGAAGCGGCGAACGGCGCCGCGGCGACCGGAATCGAGTCCTGCCCGGGCGGCCGGAGCTTCTCTGGCGTGGCCCTGGCAGCAGCCGAAGGTGGTGCAAGGGGAGACGACCCGGGGAGCGCCGGTGCCGAGTTTTCAGAAGTTTGGTTTTGTTTGAGATCTGCATACCCCCACGTTGGCTGCTGGCTTTGGGTCTTGCCCGTGACAGAGTTGGGTCGGTTGAGAACGCACTTCAGCCCCCTTTCCCCATCCCCCCGTGAGCCGGAGTTAGGCTCAGGGTTTAGCTTGAAGGTCATTCGCAAATAAAAATAACGGGTGTGAGTTTTTCTGTCACGGGTCACAACTGTTCCCAACTCTGGTGTCTCGGTCCGGCTGTCTGTTTTTATGGCTTTTAGCAATACTTGAGGTGGAAATGAGGCGAACAAGCCTGGAACTGGCAGAGAGAGAAGGTTGCCGCTTCCTGGTGCGTGGTTAACTTGCTGCGGTGTTGGTGATAGTAGATCACCGTAAAGAGCTCTCGTACAACTTGATGACTTAACGCTGCCTCAGAGTAGGGCTGTGTTTGGTCTCTGCCTTATCTTTTGCCTGTAAATTCTAGCGGGTTTGCAAATCCTTGCCTGCATATCACAGCGTACCAGGATGTGGGTGAAGGTGTTTGCTACTTCCTAGTTCTCCCCACTTGCCCATCTCTCTGGCACAGTGTCAGCATCCAAATAGCTGTTATGAGCTTCTAGTTATTAGAAAAAGGCAGTTTTAAGAGTTTTGCACCAAGCTTTTCAGGTAGGTGTTCTAGTGATTAGACTAAGTGTCTAAAGTGGAGGGGCTTGAGCAAATTAAGTGTCAAAGTCCTAGTGAGAAAAGTATTTTACTCCATTAGGCAATGTTGAAAGCATGAATTTAAACAGAGGCACAGATGTGGCTTCATCTTGAGTAATGTAAGACAGTCCTCGTCTTCTCTGAAGTCTCTTCAAACTGCAGGTGTTCAGCCTTCCTATTGAAAGTATATAAATAAAAAACAGTGGTGCCCAGTGCAGGATGAGCCCATTGATGACAGAAGGAATACACCTTGCTTGCTTTGAAATTAACTAGAGGAGAAAAAGGAGGTTTTTAACTGCTACAAAGGGAAATGTAATATGTGGAGGTATGTTCACTACTCAAAGGGTCCAATTTCTTGTCCTAGTTATACTTAAGTGTGAAGTTGTTGGAACAGAACTGTTGCAAACCTGCACTGGTCTATCTGATACTGGGGTTCAGCTCAGGATATTAAAATACGCTATTAAAAGTGTCTTGGTAGTCAGTACACTGGTCCTGGGTGCCTCTGTGAATCACAGTCATAACAGTGACGCCATGGCAAAGCAKTACCTGCCTTTTAATCCCATCAAGACTGTCAAAATATTCTACACAGCTGTATTTATGTGATGCAGCATTTTGTTTCTGCCTGTCTCATTCACCCTGGTGAGTAAAACGTCAGCATGTTATAAATGSTGACTGTGGATGTGCATTTGATGAATTTTGTAAATATGGAAGGTTTTGGAGAACGAGCTTTATCAGAAATTGTACCTGATGGTTTTTATCTCATAAAGCAAGGGCTCTGTCCTGTTCCTAGTTSTGACTTTGGGGATTTTCTGTTTGTTGGACATGTTTTTTACACGTTTCCTGTAATYTTAAGATACCTAAATATGTTTGGAATCTTGCATCTTTCTATTTTGAGTACTATTGTATGAGTTGTATGATGTTATTTTTCTTGGCCCTTTAAAAGTTGGCTTTAAAAAAAACACATAAYAGTTCTAAAAGTGGCTATTTCTTGCCCTGTGAATTAGGGAACTTGTTGCTCATAGCACTTGAGCCTATCTTTTAATTTTTTTTTTTTTTAACTGGATTCCGGAGGCTCATCTGAGCTTTATATTGCCTGTTCAGCCTGGGCTGCAGATCACCAGCGGACTGCAGTGTTTGAATTTCACCCTGGTCATGCATTAATTAGAATTTAGGTGAACTGCTGGGCTCACAGTACTTATCCCTGTTACTTTGTGTGYTTACCTATTTATTTTTAATACAAGATCTAAAAGCACTGCTTTTACAGTCAGCAGAGGCAAAGCCCACCTGTTGGGTGCAGAGTCGGAGCAGCCTGCCGAGCCCTCGGTCCCCTGCCTGGGTTGTCTGGCTGCATGTTGGGACTGGCTGGAAGCAGTTCCCAGCTGTGCCATGTCACCAGTGCCTTCCAGCTATTTGCCAGACCAGGAAGCTCTGGAAGGGCATAGGCAGTGTCCCAGCAGCAGTGTGATGTCAYGGACATCACCTACCTCTGGAGATGGAGAAAGCAGTGAAGGGGTTGAAGCTGCCCGGAAGGCACTACTCTAGACCCTTTCTGTGAGCTAATTTCTGAAACAGATAAGGTCTCACCACTGTTGTACCATGTCTGGATTTTTTTTCCATGAAGAGCAGCAGGGAAGTGGTGGTGGTCGTGGTGACACTGGGTGGTGCRGCCAAGTGGCAGGGTAGCAACAAAAGGGAACTGATTTTGGAAGGAGGGGATCATGATCCCCCAGGCAGATCTGCACCTTAATGTGACCAATGCAGCTGGATTTTATTAAGTAACACCTCTTTTGCCATATTTCCTGCCTGCCTGGCTGGTTGACTACTGCATGAAGCTTCAGCGTGTTTTGAATAATCCAGTGTTATTTGTGGCAGTGTAATTTAATGACCCTTCCTCAGCAAATGGCCAGTATCTGAAGGCAGACTAGAGAGAGAGTTCAAAAGGTGTTGTTGCTCATCATTCCCGACTGTTACCTGCCGTGACATACATCAGCTGRTGTTGCTGTGAAGCTGCCACAGCACATTAATTTTTCCTAAGTACCATTTGCCTTGGAGTCGTTGCCAGCAAGAAAGGTGAGCGTGGGATCACAGGTGGATGACACCAGAGAGGGCTGAGCTGATAAACAAGAGAAAGAGAATAGCTGGCTGTGCTGATTACCAGCTCAGAGGCTCGTTTGCATTCACAGAGCTCCCTGGTCGCCCCGGGAATAGCAGCTGCAGTAATTAACACAGCTTTTCCGTATCTTTCAAGGGAAGGTGCACAAGGTGACTGCCAGGGGAGCTTGCCTCCTGGGATGGAAAGGGRTAGGTTTCCCATGTGGACTGGCTGTGGCCATGGGGGATGTAGAGTTTCCCTCTGTCCTGCAGGAAAGTGACACTGCTGCCATAATAAACCTTGGTGAAGGTTGATGCATCGCTGGCACAGCTTGGGAGGGAGCTACAGCTGCATGCATTTCCAGACTGCTGAGAGGGACCTGTACAGCAGTGTTACCCAGACTCAGAGTTCAGTGGTCATTGTTCCTAATACAAAGGTTTTGCTCTCTTTTCCCAGTAGAGATCCTGGCATAAGGGCTTAACATGTCTGACTCATGTGTCCTGGTGGCACAGAGCCTCCCTATATCASAAAAGACAGAGATGACAATTCCTCATCCCACCACAGCTCAGACCACCAGGGGCTCATTGTCTTTGGCTGAGGGCTGTCCATCTCCCCCATGGGCCAGCCCAACCAATATGTCTGGGGGGCCAAAAGAGTCATGTATGGGAATGGCATCAGCCATTCCCCTGGGATGGGGAAGCAGAGCTGAAGGAGTTCCTTCAGCAGGCAGACAGTGAGGCAAGACAGAGATGATCCCATGTGGACCAGTTTTGAGATACTGGCCCATGTAGTCCAGCAGGGATGGAGGCATGCAAAGGGCATGTTGTTCCCTGTGCTCAGTCAGGGGGCCCACTGGCACAAGGCTGTGATATGATCTGTCACCTTCCAGGTTTTCCACAGCAGCTGTGCAACTCTGCTGTTGCTTTTATACACCCAGGACTGTTAAATGGTTGGAGAGCTGGCTCAGAGCGCGCTGCTGGCAGTGCTTGATGTGGCGTGCGCAATAACCAGCAATTTCAATGGAATTTCAGCTGTCGCTGAGTAGTGAGACATCCATGTTTATCCCTCACCTGGCCTCTGCCAGTTGGGCTGGAGGATAAGTGGTCCCAGAAACCAGAGCAGGTCAATAGATCCATCTTTTTCCAAAATCCTAGTTAACTGGAACCAGTCGGAAACTTGCTGTAATGGAAATTTCGATTGTGTATAATTTTTTTAACAGAATGCAGGTGATCTTGTTCTTTGCTTTAGTCTGCCTCCACTTTTGTTTTTCTTGACCTGTTTTTTGTGTATTCCAGCTTTTTAGGGAGGGAGTTAGGCTCACTTATGTAAAACTACATCTCTTCAGTGGYGTTTCTTGAATGCCACAGTCTCCCAGAATCCTGAAACAATGCTTGAAGACTCAATTTTTTGCTTTGAAGTTTCACCTAAGAAGTGTGTCCTCAAGACCGACTCTCTCTCTGTACATTTCCCATCCTCCTGAGATATCTTGTCTTGTGCTGTTTAGTTAGAGGCATTTTCAAGGGTGCTAGCCTGCAGCCTCTTCCCCAGCATGGCACGCCTGTGGGCTGGGGAGCTGGGAGAGCTGTGCTTTTGTGTGCTGTGCCACGTCCCTCCATTTCAGCTGGGTATGTTACTGAGTGCGTGTATTTGTGCAGCACCTCATGTCATTCTTTGTTGTTTGTTTGTTTCTTCCAGAACACTATAATTATGCATCTTCAAATGTAAATGCTGGCTTGCCTCTAAATGTGGCACATTCCTCATTGTCAACTCCATGTCATGGCCTGCAGACATCAAATCCCGTCATTTCAGTTGTCCCATCGACAAACCATCCCTCTGGGTATGGAGGACACATTGACAGCGGGGCCTCCGAGTACTACCTGCCACCAAACGTGAGACCTAATGGAGCTCCAGCGCTGGAGAGCCCAAGAATTGAGATCACATCTTACATGGGATTGCATCATAACAACAACCAGTTTTTCCATGATGAGGTGGAGGAGGCCATCCCAAATGCCAAGCGGTCACCTTCCACTGCCACTTTGAACTTGCCGAACATTGAGGCGTACAGAGACCCATCCTGCCTGAGTCCAGCGAGTAGCTTGTCTTCCAGAAGCTGCAATTCCGAAGCGTCTTCCTATGAATCCAACTACTCGTATCCATACACCTCACCTCAGACCTCYCCGTGGCAGTCCCCGTGTGTCTCTCCGAAGACCACCGACACAGAGGAGGGCTACCAGCGCAGCATGGTGGCCTGCACTTTGCTCAGTTCCCCAAGGCACTCTCCATCAACGTCTCCCAGACCGAGCATCACAGAGGAAAACTGGCTGGGTGCTCGCAACTCCAGGCCTCCATCTCCCTGCAACAAGAGGAAGTACAGCCTCAATGGCCGGCAGACATCCTATTCCCCGCACCACTCCCCCACGCCTTCTCCGCAGAACTCGCCGCGGGTGAGCGTCACGGATGACACGTGGCTGGGGAACACAAACCAGTACACCAGCTCTGCCATCGTCGCCGCCATCAATGCCCTCACCACTGACAGCACCATAGACATGAATGATGGGATTCCCATCAAGTCGAGGAAGACAGCCATTGATCACACCCCATCCATGACACTCAAAACCGAACCGGCTGGCGAGGACCATGGGACCATATCGCCAACTGCCGATTTGTCRCCAGAAGACTTCTCCAGCTTTCAGCACATCAGGAAGGGAAACTTCTGCGAGCAGTACCTGTCTGTGCCACAGCATCCCTACCAGTGGGCCAAACCAAAGCCTCTGTCTCCGACATCTTACATGAGGTAAGGAACCCCGACTTAGAGGGCAATCCTGATAGTATTTTTATCGCATGCTTTTGTATCCTCCTTCCCCTTCCTGTCTCTGCTTCCTGCCAAATCTGCCCATCCACTCACTCCACTTGACTGTGTCTTGTGACACTKCCTCTGTTGTTGTTGTGGTGTCACCATGAGTAAAGCCTTGAAAGGTAAAAGAGGCTGTTCTAGGAGCTGGCTATGCATAGGCTGTGACCAGTTATCCTCTTTCCAAGGCATGAGCCCCAGGCTGGGCAGTCTGGAAGTGGAGCATTCAGAAGGTCAGGCAGCAGGACAATTTGGTGCCGTTAAACCTGTGATTTTACTTAAAGTTTATTATGTTTCAGTATTTTTATATTACAGGACATCGATATGGTCTCATTATGGTGATTGTTATGCCTTTTGCATTTATGCTTTATACACAGTGAATACACGTTAAATAAGAATATGGTTCTTTTGTGAATTRTTTCAGCTTATCTGAAATTATTTCAGCTCATCTGAAGGCTGTCTATCACTTTTTTTCTGTCTCTACTGGATGGTAATTCTTTGGGTTTTTTTGGCTCTTCCCACTACTTCTGTTTAAAGAAGAAAGTCTAATGTTTCAGCTGATAGTGGTCAATCTATTCATCAAATTTATTTATCACAAAAGGGCTCTGGGTAGGAAGCAGCACAGAATAGCTGAAATCTTAGTTACATTCATTCTGTTTCTGTCTCAGTTATAGACTTTATTTTGGAATCTTCTGGAAGCTGTAATATGCAGAAGCACGTGATGCAGAAAAATAGTTTAGCTTTCCAAGGGTTAGTAGGCTGTTCTCGGTGCCTGGTTGTGATGGTCACCCCCTTTCCTTCTCCTCCCCAAGCACACCTGGCTTCTTGCTCTTGACTGTGAATCTGCCTTTCTCATGTGAATCTTATGTTTCTCAAAATAAAAGCCATGAACTTGATGCTGAAATGTTCTAATTAGCAACGCATTCTTTGGCTTTTAACCTCATAAGTCTCATCTTTCTTTCACCAGCACCTCTCTGCCATGTGCTGTTTCCCAAAACTGAGGTGGAATGGTCCGTGGCCCTTTGTGTTACAGCACACTCCCCCCACCCCCCCATCATTCTCCTCCCCTCTCTGCATTGCCAAGCTCCTTTCAAGACCCTGACTCAATTCAGCTCTGGGAAACGCAGCAACCCCTTTGAGTCTCACCACCCAGAGTCAGGGACTCTGTGCCTTTCAGAGCTGGGATGGAACTTCTAACACCAGGCAAATCCTTTAGAGCCTTCCCATTTACTTAGAAAAAGCCTTTTATGTTCTCCCACTGTGGTGCCAAGTAGCTCACGCTCATCAGAGAGGCCAGCCCTTGGCCTTTTTTTGCCGACAAGTTTTTTTGCCGATGACTTTGCCAGCTTTTTGCCGACGACTTCAAGGGCAGGAATAGGACAGTTTGACCAAACAGGCTTTTATCTTTCCGTTGCAGCAAGCGGCCGTAGGCGCTGTGCCGCGGTCCRTCAGGAGGCACCCGGCATGCCTGTGCGCTAACACAAACAAGAAAGGTGAAGTGCACAGAAYGAAGCCCCACTACGTTGTGTATTTAACGTTTTTTTCCACTGTTTTGGTCTTGTATAAAATACGTTTCCTGGTTTGCAATATGTTTCCATGTGATCTCATTAACTCGTGCTCTAGGGCAGTTGGAAGTTACTGTTGAAATGTGATTTTTAAGTTATTTTACCAATCAGATATACTGTCAGTGCTTCCTTCCACCAAAAATACCTCTCATTTTATGTATATGAAAGTGCTGGGCAACTGAGCATGGACGTCAACAGGATCACAGCCTACGCAACAGAAACTGTTATTTTAAATCTTTCCAAAAAAAATGGTTAAGAATTTGTCACAACAGAGCTGGATTTTTTTCCTGTTATGTTACACATCTGTTCTGTTTCAAACACTAGGGCTGGAGGGGTGGATTCCAGCAAACAACTCGGGCTCCAAAATCTACCCGGTCATAATGATTTTGAGATAACCAGATTTGATTACCTCCTCTGTCTCTTCCTGAATATGCAGTACTGTTTTCATCAAAAGCCAGCATGCCTTGGAAAATCACTGACGCCTTTCCCTCTCTCTTGCATTCCCACCTCTTTGGGAGCAGGAGAGAGCAGGCTCAGGCAGACCATCAGCTGAGTACTGCCTCCTTTCCTGAGGTTCTATAGTGGGCATTAGTCTCAAAGGGAAACTGCTTTTTGCTATTGTTTCTAAAATTGATGATGTTTCTAATTTGTCTTAATAAAAGTCCAATCCGCTTTAGGCTCTTCAAATCCTGGAGCCGGGGAATAATAAGAATAAATAGTGAGAGTACAATAATGCCTTCCTTAACAGAAATAGAGTCTTTACATGTTCTGTGAGCTCGGATGCTCAGCCCAGTGCCCAGGCTGTGGGCTCTTTGATACAGATCTGAGCTCACACATCCCCGCCAGACTATGAGYGTGTGCTTGTTCCTGCATGGGACCTGGCACGTGGGTGCAGAGGATCACAGGATGGGGAGAGAGGGTAGAGTCTGAGCTTGCAGCTGAGACTTGAGCTGCATAGGTTAAACCAGGGCCAGTGAGGAGTTGTCTGCAGTCCTTTGGTTGCAGCCCAGGGCCTTGCACCAAATCTTTGGATATAGAAAATATTTAGAAAAGACCAAGCAGAGATTTAAGGGGAAGCATGGGAACAAACTCAAGGGTAGCAGTGGAAATCATACCTTTTCTAGACCAAAACGAGTTATCTAAATATACTGATCTGCCTCAAAAAGTTGTGGAGATAAATCATGACACAGAGAGTCAAGAGATGGTCTTTGTGAAGCTCTCTTTCAGCTTTTATCTCCAAGTTCTTTTTTTAATTTCCATATTTATACATTGTGCTGTCTCACTCAAATGCAACAAGTTTCTGTCTRTAGTCTCTCTCTTAGAGTCAATGCAGCGAATCATTTTAAGAGAAGCACTCTATAGGTCAGTTACTGTACAAGCAGGTGATGCTGTGTGTTTCTCAAGCCTTTGCTGTGTCAGTGGGGCTGTTTCTGTGCTGTTTCTCCATCATTCCTAAGTGCTGTGTAATGCAGAATGTCTCGTGGGCAAAAATGTCAAAGCCAAAATGGAAGTATAGGACTGGACTTCCGCCCTCAGCTGTGGGGGCACTGTTAGCTATTATTTCTGAACTAAAATCACTTTTTTTTTTATTCTGTACCTTCTCATAAGCAGGTCCTAAATCACTGTATATCACAACAGAAAGTATAGGCACTTACCAAAGTGCGTGTTTCTGAGTATCTTGTACATTTTGTAGGACTTCCTCTTCACCATCCGTATTTGACTAAACACAACCTGAAATTTTCTGGAGGCAGTTCCTTACTCTTTGAAAAGTAATGCATTGTAGTTATATGCAGTGTCATTGATTTATTCCAAGTAGTATGTTGGCCTTTAACACTTGAGTTTGCACAAAATGTAGTGTTATTTAGGGGGAAAAGGAAGAGAAATGGTTGGATTTGTAAGTTGGGCATATGGCATATATGAGTTCTACCACACCAAAAGGAGTTTCCAGGAATGGACAGGTGACTTTTAAAAGTTCCCTATGGTGTTTTCTTCCACAGTTTGGCTTTTCTTTTTTGACCATCAAAAGCCATATTTTCTTTAGCTGTAGTCTCTTTTTCAACCTCAGAAATATGCATGCATGTTCTTGATCTCACAGACGCGTGGTCATGCAGTTTTACATATGGAGACTGAAGTTTGTACCTAGAGAATGTATGGTTTGATACCTGTCTGCAAGTTGCAGAAGCCCATTTGACTTTTGTCTGCATCAATGGGCTTGGGAGGTTTGTTTTTTTTTTTTTGGTGGAGTTTTTTGATTCTGCTTTTGGGACTTTGACAGTATTAAACTAAAGCATGCAAAAATTGAGGCCCCAAACCATATGATTTCCTTACAAGCTATGATTTTAAAATGTTGCAGACATTTTTCTTTTCTCTTTGGATTTGTGGACCTTTCAGATGCTTTTGATTTAGCCTTTTTTTTTTTAAAGAGGTGTTTTGTTCCAGATCATGAGATAGAGGGCAACCCTACTTGGGGGAAGTTGAGTTTCTCAAGAAATTGGTGTTTTCTGAAGGTGGAAAAAGSCTTCATCAACTTTAAGATGAGATAGCCAGCGGTGCAGCAGTACCGGATTTGCTGACCTGTGCATCCAKGGCGAGCTTGCGTGTTTATGGCAGGCAAAAGGAAGTTCCTCAGACAAAGCAAAGGCAGGGCTGTCTGGGCAAGACTCAGTGTAGAAGGGACTTGTGGCCGTGTGGCAGTGACCATCTCCTGGGACTCATTAGTGTTAATTGAGGGGCCAGGGCTGGGGAATGGACAGGCCAGAGCCTGAAATGGAGCTGACCTTTTTCTCTTTCCTGCTGTATTCCKGCTGAATGGGGATATTTAGATGCTTTCAACATGTTTGGTTTGCCATCACATACCAGTTGCTTTCGATTACATTCAGTTGCTATACCATAAGGCTGAAGACTACTTGGAAGCCTGTCTCAGTAAACTGGTACATTTTTGTTTATTTGTTTGATKTAAACCTTCCCACTCTTTCTCCTGACTGTTTTTTAGTTCATTCAAACACCCCTGTGTGCATCTTATTAACAGCCTTCCTTTACCCGCTCGTTTTAGCACCCCAGGATTCTAAATTCAGAATAAGCAGAAATGCGATGCCAGACACTATCTCCATTCCTGCAGCAATAGTTTCTTGTCCTTTCTCTAAGCCATCAAATGTGAAACTTCCCATGCAAGCCAATCTCTGAGTGTGAATTTTTAGGACAGTAGTGTGAAGTATTATGTTGGAGAATGATGACGACTCATGTTTTCAGACTTAAGCATGAGAAATTCCAGTGCACCTCATGCACTTCATGGAGGAGCTACTTGCTCCACATGCCAGCAAAATACAGCCAAGTCTGGGGTGGGACACAGCATCTATTTTAACAGCTCAGAGCCAGATTGCTCAATTTTCAGACAGGAAATTTAAAAAAAAAAAAAAGAGTAAAATCTGCCCATGTTAAGTCATAGGTGAAATATAAAGCAGGTGTATTTTCCTGACCACAATCAAGTTGGTGGACACGCAGCCATCACCACTGTTTTCTTTACTCTTTCAAAATCACACACAGGGATCTTTCACAGGCATCCACATCAATGTGAGAAGGGTAATAAATAATAAATCGTAACTGTATTTGCATTTGGTGCACAGTTGGAGCAGGTTCAAGCTAGCAGCCTGGTAAAAGTTTCAACAGCCCTGTGGTTTCTCTAGTTTGTGTGTTTGTTTCTATAGGAAAACTCCTTGTCAGAAAAAGTAAGTTTAGCACAGGTCACTCAGTCTCAATGGCGTTCCTCCTAGGTCAGTCGCTTTACTTTGGATGCTGAAAGACATTGACAATCCTCTCCTTCCAGGCAGTGGCTTAGGCCGCTCTCGGGCAGCTCTGTGGGGTAGATGACTCTGTGCTGTGATACTTGGCCAAGAGCAGGGTTAGTCCCAGGTGAGGCTGGCAGTTTTTCTGATGCATTCTGCAGTTTGGGACAAAAATGTTTGAGAATCTCGTTTTTAAGTGGCCTTGGGCACCTAGTAGCTTAGAAAGCGTAATGGTAATTTAATTCCCAAATGGATAAGCAGTTGTGTGAAAATGGAGCTTAAACACCTTTGCAAAGTTTAGCAGAAGTTTCTGGCTTTGTTTCCTCCCTGTCTATATTCCAGTGGGCTGCTTAGTATCTTCCTTTTATTTTTTTCCCCCTGTTTTTTTGTAACTTGATAAATCTTTCTGCTAAAGGCAGAAGTCAGCCAGACTGGATAATCTGTTTTTGATTTAATCATATTGTGTATCTGGTGTATGCAAAATAAATCACTATTCATCTGGTTTTTAATCTGATTTATGTAGGACGGAGTTACACCGCGCCAGTTTCCTACAGCCTAGCACCAGGTTTTGTGAGCTCACCTTGAAGCAACCATATCTCATTACAGCATTTAGGACTACAGTGAGATTTATTAGAGTGTAGAAAGGGATGGGACAGGGTTTTCAGCTGCTGGAAAACGTGATCTGAGGGAATGACACTGATGTGTATTTGATAGGAAGACTGCATGAAGCCCTCTATCTCTTCTTGACTTCTGTGGTGGGGCCCTTCTTCCCACCACGTGATGCTGGTTCGATGAGGTAGTTTGGGCCTTTTCAGATTGATAAGACTTGCAGCAACCASATTTGCTTTTACCACTACACTATTTGCTTGGTTGCTTTTTCCTTTAACCACGTTTAGCTGCAGGAAATTAGGATGAAGATAACCTGACGTAGGAAATGACAGCCCCCCTCCATGACACTGCTAAATGCATCACTTTGCTTCCTTTATCAGGAAAACTCCCATTAATTGTCAATTTATAACTGGGCAGGTGGTGCTTTGGAATTTTGATTGTGGACTTCAGGCTAACAGCAAAATGTATTTTTATTTTCAGGCTGTTTGAGAATGGGAATTTCACAACTTAATTATACTAATATTTTCAGGTGCTGATTTGAGAGGGGGGTTTTGTGCATTCTTTATTTGTTTTTTTTTTTTTTTTATAAGGTGTCATTAATCATGAAACCATCACTTCTATATCTTAGAAAAAAAACAACAGCCTTCACTTAAGGGCTACATGCTGTCAGTCAGTTGTCCTTATTTATTAAGTGTTAAAAATTTCTAATCTAATAGATGTTGTGTCCTCAAGAAAAAAAATAAAAGATCCATCAAGTGAGAATTTACTTAAAACCAGAAACATCTGTTTAAAAATGTGTGCTGATCATCACCAGGAGAGACACAGCTATTTTGCTCTACTCTTTGTCATTTATCATTAGTCAAATATGCTTCATCCAGAATTATTTTTTTTTTCAGACTAAACTATGTGTACCTAAAGTGCATGGCAAAGAGCTGTGGCTACATTCGATGGCCATTTGTCTGTACTTTTCTGCCGTCTCTTCATTCCTTGTATGAGTGTGTAGCAGCAGAAGAGCCTCCCTTCACCCCCAGGGTGGGCCCTGGCCATTTTGGGGGAAAGGCTTGCACAGGAGCTCAGAAGGTGCAGTGTCCTGTCTGTAGCCGAGGCTGGGACTTCCATGTGTGGAGGGGCAGAAGGCACATTCAAATCCTGCCTGTCCTTGGCAGGATCTTGCCAGTGGAGAGAGTGTCTTRCTGGCTGCTCCTGAATCCAGATGTTCATGGAAGCTGGGAACCTGAATAGAGGCAACATCTTTCTTTTAGATGAGCTCCCACTTCGGGTGAACTGGGATGGATGCTTCTTCTCTGCCTCTCTGTTATTAGGCTTCTCCTGTGCTGAGGGCTGGAGAACARCACAGTCAGAAGTTTGGATCCTGCAGCTTGCCGCTGAGCTGTCCTGGGGTAGCAGGAGGTGCCCAGGGGGCAAAGGTGGCCCTGGCCCTCACCTGGGATGGCCTTAGTGGCTCCAGCTGACCCCTATATTGTGTAGTGTGTGTCCATAGGCATGCAGATCCACGGCTCAGGCTTGTGAACAATGAAGGAAGATAATTCAGGGAACCTCAGCACCACCTGAAGTCTCAGCCATATGTGTGCACTCAGGCAGTAGCAGATGCGAGTTCAGTGTGCTGATACAGGGTTGCATAAGCACTGACAAAAGCCCGAAAGGCAAAGCAAAAACCCTGCCCATGCTAGTGGTTAAAGTCCCTGCCCTGCAGTGGAGCCAGCAGGGCTGCCTTGGGGAACGTGATAGCTGTAATGCCTGAGAGGCCACAAGTGCACAGAGTGTGGATCACTGGGACGGTGACATGGAGCATCCAGCCTCCAGCTGAACATGTGTTTGTATAATGTGCATCCAGTGGGGAAGCTCYTGCACAGCCTTTCCCTCGCTGGCGATCCCGGCTGCTCAGAGCGTCCTTGCTCCCGGGCTGCAGCAGCRAGGCGAGGATCCAGTAAATCCCCAGCGCCCCCGCTCCCCGCAGGCTGGGGACAGCCGATGAGCCCTCAGCTTCCTCACCCAAAGGCCGTGGTGGGACAAGTGTTCTCGCGGAGCCAGGCACTCAAAAAGGCTTGAGTGCCACGATTTTCTGCGTGCTGGTTGTCTTCTCCCTCTGTCATGGGAGGAGTAATAAAGTTTCATGTCAAAGGACAGGGGAGTGTGTTGCAGTTGCAYTGTCTCACTATTTGTAAAGACTTCTGAAGGATTCTCAGTGAAGAGAATTCACCAAGGGAAAGAATGTAGAGTGGACATGAAATTAGTGTTTTAATTGTGAAGCTGATTATTTCAATTTTAAGAGTAATAAGTCTGTCTCAGGGCTGCTGTTTCTACAGTCCTTGTTTCTTTCTTTCAAAGCATCAGTTTGGCATTGCTTATAGGTCTCGCAGCTATTTTCAAGTGTGGTTTTATACTGGAAGTGGGTTTCTAAGAATGCCACTTCCCCACCCTTGCATGCTGTCTGGCTGCTTGATGGGAATGAGTCCTTARTATTTTCATTAATTGCAGAGTTAATGCTGAGCCAGAAGAGTGAGCTGCATTTACTTCAGGCTTGCTCATCACCATCAGTAGGATTCATAAGCAAGTTCTGACTTCAGAACTTTGTGTTGGGAGTGAAGCAGGGAAATGGCTTTTTTTCTTCTTTCCACCCCCTGTAAAGGGAGCAGTTTGTTGAAATCCATTAGATTCATTAAATATCAAACCAGTTTGGCATTCACTTTCACAGTAGAAATCTTTCTAAAACTCCTTTGTGTCTTTTCTACCTTTTTTCTTTTGCTTTGAGTCCTGATACRTTAAGAAATTTGTAATCTGTGTCTTAAAAAATTTCAATTTTGGATACAAATCAGATCACAACTGAGCCAACAGATATGCTCAACCCATAAATCTTCATAAAATAGCTGTTAACTTCTAAATTCCTTATGTCATGGAATTATCCTTACTGATGAAATTTTAACTGTAACATGGCGAAGGATGAGCGGCGAGACACAGTGTCTAAAGTAATAGTGCTAGATGCTTGTGGTTTGTGATAGTGTACTTGATGTTAATTTTTAATCCATTTTCCTTTTCATTGTAGCCCATCCCTGCCTGCCCTTGATTGGCAGTTGCCATCTCACTCAGGACCTTATGAACTACGTATCGAAGTGCAGCCGAAATCCCACCACCGAGCTCATTACGAGACRGAAGGCAGTCGAGGGGCTGTGAAGGCATCTGCGGGGGGCCACCCCATTGTGCAGGTACCAAACCGTGTAGCAAGCAGCACAGTTGTTTATCTCAGTGCTCCATTTCTTCTCTAAAGCCAAGAAGTAATGGGAGATTTTTCCTGTTCTCAAAGATTCCTGCATGTGAGTGCACCTTAGAGCTTATTTTAAACTGGGTGGACAAAGCCTTTGGTAAAAAACAATGCAATGTGAATACAGGGCGAGCAGGTTGCTGCTCTGTCCGTGTAGGACTCAGTGGGTGTTCAGCTGGCACGCGGTGACCACAGACTTATTTGTGAAGTCAGACTCCAGACATGCAGTTTATACTGAAATCAGCTGGGGATGTGCCTCAGTACATTTAGTCCTTAACTTGCAGTTGGATCTAATCAMAACTGTGAATGCATGTTGGATTGCAGAGCTGTAGCCGTGATGTAGAAGTATGTCGCTGATTTGGATGTTGCAGTGAGTTCTGAGTAAAGGCTTTTAGAGTCTCTTCAGTTCCCAAAACCSTTCCAGCAGCTCTGGAAAGCATCTGAGGTCTGAATCTAGTTTCATGGATTCTACCAAGCTCTTCAGTTACTCTGTATAAAGCATTTAATTTAATAACACTCCAAACTGACCCTTAATTCGTTTATATGAGTAGTCTCATTCATTTTTAAAGGGCTTCACTCAGGAGTGGGAAGAACAAGATTTAGTTGTCTAAAACACAAAAAGAAAAGTAGTGGGAGARAGTGGGAGACAGTGCCTGTCCCTCCTCAGCCGCTGCTTTCTGACCCAGCAGTTAAACTCCCAGAGCCACCCGTCAGGGTTGTGACCCACTGTGCATCAGAGCCCAGGTTTTCTGGCTGCCCAGATGCCACAGGACCCGTGGATGCCAGGGCACTGCTGCCATGCTCACGCTGCTTGGGCCTGTGCCACAAGCCGTGCTGTGCAAGCAGTGGCTTGTTGAAAGCCCGGATGGCTCAAGATGATGTACGCACCACACGTGCCGGGCTGCGCACGTTTGTTTATTTGCTGTAAACCCCTGTTAGCAAACACRTTTTGGAAGGAGCGGTGCGAGGCTGGGATGACACTGGGCACAGAATGCTGCTGTGCAAATGTGTGCTGCTGCCGCAAGTGGAAAAGGAAAGTGAGGAGAGATGTAGGCAGCAAACACAGCTTGCTGTTTAGCTCTGCCAGAACTCGTCACTGACATGGGATTATGGAAGTTGTCTGCTGGAAGTTGAAAGGTTTTAGCAGAACATTTGTGAATGGTATTAAAGAGGGGCTTGTGGCAGACAGGCTTTTGACAATGCCTGCTCGGTTTGAGGCTTGATGCAAGGAAATGCAAATGTGGAGGCATCAATTTGCAATGGCCAGCTTGGACTTACAGTTTCTTACGTGCTTTTTGGAAAGACTGAATGTGATGCCAGCATTTAATTGGACTAGATGTGTCCAGACATTTCCCCTCTCATTCCCTGTCCCGGTCTGTCAGGAGCAAATGTGCTGCTTCCAAACACAAACAAGTGTCAGAAGAGAGAGAGGAAATTACAGAAGGGCATGAAGGGAGAGTGGAGGAAGCAGACAGCCTCAGCACTGTCAACCGGCTCTACTGGCTTAATAAGGATTAATGTATTTTTCACTCCTTTTATTACAATCTGAACATTCTTTTCTCCAAAAAGAACAGAAACATAAAGAGGTGCAGAAAAAGCTTCTCTGTGCTGACATTGCCATSATGGTCAGTTATCTGTTCGAAGAAATGCATAAAGGCTTCTGATTTAGACCAGAGGTGAAYAGACAGATGGATTAAAAGTACTTCCAAAAAGAAAGGAAGTATTTATGAATAATTTTTATAAGAGACTATTAAGTACTTATAAATAAAGAAGTACCTGAAAAACAAAACTATGTATAAATAAATGGAGGACCAGAAAATCTAGGCAATAACTTCTGATTGGTGACTGACAAAACCTGCAGAATGCATCTCTGAATCAACRTACTTCCAGATGTTGCAGCTGTTTGGGTCAGGTTTGATTGATCCCACAGTGTTATACAGAAAGAGCCCCACATTCTGAAGTCCAAACAGTTGTAAGTTCAAACAGAATCTGAGAATCTTCAGGTGATTTTGGATCAAGCTTTTCTCTCTTTATTATTTCTGAGATTTTCTATTCTCTTGACTCAGGGAAAACACTCATAAAATTGTTCTGACCTCTTCTACTACCCTTTTGTATTACTTTTCTTCCCAGGCCTTTTTTGTGTTGGTACTTTGGGGAAACTTGCTTTAATTCTGCTGTTGTAAAAGCTCTTCCCCTTTTTGTTTAACAGGAAGAGAATATGGAAGAAATCTCTYCTCTCTCTCTGCTTCTCTGTTTCGGTCTCTTCTCTGTTTCAAACCCCCTCTCACTGGCATCTTGCTTCCCAAACTAGGAGATGTTCTCACATTAATACCTCCACAAATCTGTTGGACATGCTAAGGCAGAGGAGAAGTAAATCCAGAAAGCATCCGCTGTTCATGGCATGGTTCCCAAGCAAAATTGCCAGGAGGTTGCTTTCTCTGCAGCCAGAGCAGGTTTATCTATTTTTTCCAGGCAACATTAGCTTCCTTGCTGCTGATCCATCTCCTGTTTTAGGAGGTGGAATGTCTGAAGATCAAAGGTTTCTGAGGCAAGCATGCTGGTTGAGGAGAGCAGCGGTGTAGTGGGGCACAAGTCTCTCGTGGGTGTGACATGAAGTCCAAGGTTGGAGACCAATTTTTTCCTCGGCTCCTCCAGGCTGGTGACTTTTCTGTGGAGCTTGAGAGGGCCACGTGTAAAGCTAAGGATCTGATACTGTGTGGAATGTCATCACTGTATGAGATTGCTTTTCCCTCCCTAACCTGGGTATGGGAAGGGGCAGGCAGAACTGAGCATGGCAGACTGCCTGAGGAATTCGTTCTGACCCATGCAAAGGGCAAGCCTGGTGGGTGCTGGAGGCTTCCTGTGGCAGCAGTCATGTCCACCACTTCCTCCTTGTCATCTCTGCATCATCTGCATGGGACTTGCTCACTGGAAGCTSCTGCAGGCCATGTCCCAGGCATATTTCATGCCAGCAGGATTTCCTGTGAATTTCCTYCTGTGGAATGGCAGCACTTAGGAACCGTACGGTTTGGAGCGCTTCAAGTTGCCTGTGGAGGCTCATGAGCCTGGTAACACAATATTCCTCTCTCTCACATTTTGCTTTTGCCTGTTTGGGTGTTTGGCTGCCATGGCAGCTCCAAGCTATCACTGCTCCCCATTGCTAAACGTTTGGAGAGTGGGATGAGCTGGCGCGCCTAGCGAGCTAAAAATGCCGCAGAGGATTGGCAAGTGAGTGGTGCTGGGGAGCGGTGCTGGTGAGCTCACGGCTGGCACTGGCTTTCACCCCTTGGCTTGGGGAGGTATTTTGCAAGTTGCTGTTGCCTTTGGTGATTTCAGACTGGAGCACTCCCACCTCTGAGTCAGAACATGGACRGTGCCTGGCTGGCATTAGGCACTGTGAAGCTGCGTGTTGTGTCAGGTGAAAGTTAAACCTGGGACCACTCTGAGGAGCAAAATCCTGTCTGTTAGCATCCTGCTGGCACCTACTCCTTCTCAAGAGTTCACGGCTGGGGTGCGGATTTTTTGAACAAAGCAAGGTGGGGTGAATAGGTACTTTAGGAAACTCACAGCTTTACATAGCTACAGCCCCATTTTATGTGAARTGAATTTAATTCAAGGGGTTTGCATCCAGAACCTCTCAAAAATGTCCTCTGTTTGGACCTATCTCCCATTCTTTATTTTGAGAGTGGTGGTGAGGAGTTACACAAGATGGGGTTTGCATTCCAGCCAGCGATGTCTCTGTTTCAGCTGCAGGTAAGTAATTCAGCAGATAAAAGTTTGGGCTCCCTAGGGAGGGATGGCACCAGATTATAAATATATGGTCTGTAGATATTCTAATTAATAGCTCATCTTTGAAATAAGTCAAGCACTTTGACTGCCTGAGATGGAATTTTTACAAGCAGGGTGTGGTGTATCCRTGAGATAAAATCCAAATACTCAAGAATGTTTAATTAAAGGGCATAATGTACTCCCACAGAAGATTGTACTCAGTGATGAAAGAAAATATTCAAATGCACAGAGTAGTCTAGTAAGCACATTCAAAAGCCATGATTATTATTAAGTTTTTGACACAATATATGCCAGGAATTCTCTTCARGATCACTCCTTGCATGAAGTAGATAAATTGGTCAGAAAAGGGAAAGAAAAGTTGTATGGGTTTTCCTTTTTWATCTAAGTAACTAGTACTATCCAGAATTTGGGGGTTTTTTTCTTGAAAAATCAAGTTTATGGAATGTACAGTAAATGCTGCCTTGCCTTTCACTGTGCCATTATGCAGTGAGGTGGTAGAGGTTGTGTATGGCTCCTGTGCTCCAATATGAAATTTGATCTGAACCTGTGAACAGCTGAATAGTCTGAGCTCCCTCATTTTACAGGCAAAACACAATAATTTTTCTGCTGATTTACGTAGTCAAAATGTTGTCTGWGCCACATTTGCTCACAAGAGTAGTCTGTGTCCTTTCTTGACAAGATCKTAAGTAGATATTTTGGGTCTGATTTTCAAAGGCCTGGAGGCATATGTTGGGATTTTTAAATCCCCTTATTAYGTACAAGTATCCAACTCTCCTCTAAGGCAATCAGTGCCTTGGTATTTTTTTGTGCCTTTCCACATCATGATGATTAGGCACCAGCATGCCCCTGAGTTATTTGTGTGCCTCACTAACACATAGAGCATGTTATTGTTTGCTTCCCATGGATCAGTTGGTTTTGCTGCTTTGGGATAATAAGCACCAGGTTCCGGTGCAGGTGCTGGCCACCACAGGTATCTGTCAGAGCCCTTTCATCTTCAGAGCCATAAGCTCTGGATACCTTTCACAGACCCCTCGGGGAACAGAAAGCCTTGTTGACCAAAGCACTGTAACTTCAGGGGGCATCRACACCTCTCACACCTGGCTTCACACACACCCAACAGAGTGAGGTCAGACGGTCCTGTGATAACCGGCAGGCAAGGTGGGAAGAAGACACAACTGAATAGGTAAAGGAGAAGACTGGGAAGGTGGTCACTGTTGATGACAGGAAGAACTTGAAGGTATAAGTAAGCCAAGAGGAAGACAGGCCAAGAGACAGAGCAGGCCAAGTCCTTTGCAGCAATGCTCTGGTGCTGCACAGCAGGAGTGAACCTATGGTGAATCTCATTGTATGGGACCTGCAGTGTGTCCATAAGCGCTTTCCTTGGCAAGGGTCCCCCACCGCTGCGAGTTTGTTTTAAGCAGCAGAGCTGCTTAAAGGGGATTAGAAAGGAAAAACAGCCCCTAGTGGGTCCAGCTCATGGCCATCTGATACCTGACCAAGAGGAGAGGATGTGGAAAAAAACAGTGTTAGCTACTTTCCCCTTCCCTCTCTGGGTCTAATAGAGCAGAGCAGAGGGCAYGTTCTCATTAGTAAACAGTGATTCAACTCATCATGCCACAGTGGACTTTGTCTCTGTGCTGCTCTTCACTTGTTTTTAGAAGGCAGCATCACCCTTTTGTTCAGATGGAAATATAATACTTCCTTATGGTGGTCATATAAAGACATTGACAAGCACCTGTTAGCCAGGTTGCAATTAATAGCACAAAGCCACGCAATCACACAACCAACCAGACAGGGAGCCTACACTTTATAGCCTTGTTTTAGACAGCCGGTTCTTCTTAAGAATAAATCTCAGCTGAATGGCTTTCTCACTTCTTGCATCTGTATAGTTAAAGCTAAACCTCAAACTAGCAGACAGATAATCAAAACTGAAAAGTAGAATGATTTGGCAGATGTTTTAAGGCTGCTATTGCTTCTATAAATCCAGCAAATGGAAGAATGCCCACTGGAAGCTTTTCATCATGTGAGGTTTTTTTTTGTTAGGAGAGCATGTTTTGGAAAGGAGGGGATTTCTCATTTTTGGGATTCATATGAAGCTGGTCCCACAAAGTAGCTCCACAAGCACAGCTGTAACATTAGCCTGTGGCCTCCCTGAGGARGGGTAAGTCCAGAAGGGAGCCATCCCAGAAAGTGCGCTGCTGTCAGCCGGAGAAGATTTCATGACCCTGAAAATGCAACTTCAGCTCTGATTTATGAGCCATCCTGGGGACAGGCCTCTGCTGTTTGGTGCAACGGCCYTTTACAAATGAAAAACGAAGTTTCCATCAGCCAGTGCTTGGGGGATGCACTCTGCTCTCTGTTAAAAATGATACCTCACCCATGCTCAGCACAATGGATGCTGCCGTACATATCCCAGCTGTTGAGATGCCAATATTCAGTCTGGCTTTCCAGCCTGAAGACTTTAGCTGTAGTTGTGCCTTCAATTTGGGCTCAGTGGCTGCAGGCAAAGCAGAAGTTGGTTGTGGSCTTGAGAGAGGAGGGCATTGCCACTCCTCCACTGGTACTGTCTGCATTCCCTTGGGAAAGGGGTTRATGATATCAGGTCCTGACTTTCCTTTTCATAGGCTTCTCCTGGTTTCCTTTCTGCCTCTTTCTTTGCAACAAGGGAGTCAGTGGCACTGCTGCCACTGTGTGGGGTATTTTCTAGCTGTCCTCTGGTGCCAGTTGATAGGGCAAAGATCTAGAGAGGGATTAGGGAGGAAGCAGAGGCTTCCTCTTTATCATCTTTGTCTCCACCACTGCTCATAGAGCCATACCTCCTGCTTTCCTTGTCAGGCTGGTTTTGGTGACCAGCAGCACTCGCACCCTGAGTGTCTGGAACCAGTGTGATAGAAGTCTCTGCGAGGTCAAGAAAGACAGAACATTAATGTCTTATTCCTCTGTGATTCCTCATTTACTTTTCCTCAGGCCTTGTGTTGCATCCTTTTAACTTGGGGAGCTGCTTGCTTTGTGGACAGAGGTTTTTTCTGCATGTTGTCTGAAAGGGTGATCCATCATCATTACCTCCAAAATGTGTACTTTTCAGGGAGGAATCAGGACTCATCCTTGACTGCTACAGTGTGATACTTTTTCTTGCCCKTTCCATATTTTTGTCCTGTGCTTARTATTGCATCCCTCCTGCTAAAAGCTGCAGATGCCATATCTCTTGCTCTTTCACAGAATCAGGAGGCAGAGATGAAGCTGCAGATGCTTCTGGTTAGCCAGAAGAGGCTACCAGTAGTGCTAGGAATGGGTACCCACTTTTCTAAGGAAAAATACAACATGTGTAGATCTTTTGCTTGCCTCAAATTACCAGACCTTAATTAAAAAAAAAAAAAAAACAAAAAAAAAAAACCAACAAAACCCCAAATTACATTCAAAGCAGTATTGGGGCACTCTTTGAAGTTAGATGGGTTAGCCTGCTTAATTCAAGCACATACTTAGGGGTTTGCTGACTCTTAGTTTAGACATTTTTGAGAAAATAAGACTGGATGTGTGGGGTGTTGACAACTGGGTTTAAAATAGCTTTTCAGGGCGCTTCAGGTGATATGTGAGGCTGTGGTCTGGGCATGAACTACAGCTGTCATTTGACTTAGTTTTGATTGCAGCTGAGAAGACCTACACCAAGATTATCAATCAACAAATCTGCTCCAGACCTGCCGGATTATTGCACATTAACATGCACCTGAAATCTGAAATAAAACACAGTTAAAATTAAAATGCAGCTTTACCAGAAGCCAGATGCTTCATTATGAGCTGAGCTAACCTACCTGCCAAATACTGCTAACCTGCATGAGGCAGGTGATTAATTTTTTACAAGTCTGCTTTGGCAACTAGACACCTGTCCTATATTCCTAAAACTAATATCTCAGGGCAAACGTTTTTTTTTTCTTGGTACTTCAAATTACAGAAAATATATATAATGAAAATTATGTTGTCTGCATTCTGTATGAAGATCTACTGGGGCCAGTTCATATTTCATATCCCTTTCATACCAACCTAACTCCATTGGAATTTCTKGTTTTATACTTTCTAATATTTCATGTGTAAGAAGAATAAAAAATTATGTCTGTAACACACCTTGTGATCTGGAATGTTAGTATATGTGGTTATAATGCAGATTTTCCATTTTAATTAGTCATTATTTAAACTAACAGGCTGAATCAGTGGAAAATATGGTGTCAAAGTACTCAGTCGCTCTCTCAAAGTACATTGCATCTTTCATTATGAGCAGGAGTTTATAATTTCTTTCTTTGTAAAGAACAGCTCAAAATCTTCTTTGCTACATGCTGTGAAAGGGAGATAATCCATTACRGCATCTGCTATATACATACACAGAAGTAAAATTTGTTGCTTGCTGTCAGTGCAGTGAAATCTAATAAACTTTCTCCTCCCTCCACATGTTTAAGAAATAATTTAGCAGGAGTTGCAWATTTTCACTGAAACAGTTAAAACATGCTAGTAATCAATTTACTTACACATGGTAAAAATAATATAGGTTGCAGACAGATTTATAATACAGTTTTTAAACACCTGTTTTTAATGTTTCACTACCCAATAAAGCAGAGGAACTCCTGCTTTTGGTTTGCATGCAGACGTTATGCACATTGGGATTTAAGAGTCTGCTGCCTAGGTTTCAAATGCAGTAAACAGCCCTTGCAGGCACAGTGTGGATGTGTTTTGGGTAGTACAGACACTGGAGACTCCCCCAGTGAATTTTGCCTTTTGGGACATTGATAAGTGGTGTTGCAGCCAAATGTGAATCCTGGTCAAAACCCACAGTCTTCATGAGAAAGAAAAGTGCTCCCTCACCMCTTGCAATCCTACTGATGTAGTGTTGTGGGTTAAGGTTTCTCCTTTTGTTTCCTTTCTTGGGGAATTTTCTGATGGCTGGGCAATTGGGGAAAGAAGAAGCTGTGCCCTAGGTGGGGCCCAAGGGTCTCCTTAGGCACTCCTCCTGCCTGGCAGTTTGGTTTTTTTCTTCTCTTTGGAGAGAGGGAAGTTCTCACGGGAGTTTTGGACTCGGGGCGGACGTGTGTGTGTGTGTGTGTGTGTGTAGGGCGGAGGAGAGCTTCACTTCCTGCCCTGCTTGGCTTGGGGGAGGATGGTGGACCTGCTGCCTGCGGAAGAGAGCTTGCTGCTGCTGTAGAACCCAGCGTCTGGTCATCGGTTCCTGTTCGCTGCACTGTAATCTTCTGCCCCCATGCCTTACCAGGGCCCCTCGGATTCCTGCTGCAGTGGTCGAGTTCTGCTGCATCCTGTCTACAGCCGCAGGATTCTGCTCATCTTTTGCCCATCTGGCTGTTCTGAGGTTTCTTGCTATCCAGAGGGAGCACCAGGATCAGCGTTTTCCCCTGTGAATTTTTAAGGGAACTCTTCTCCATCCATCTTTGCCGGGTTATGCCCGTCCTTGGCCACTGGGAGATCTGAGCCATCCGGGACCCGCGCCACAGCGCCCCCTGCAGCCGCCGGGGAATTGCACACGCCCTGCCCGGCTGGGAGCCAATAGCGCCTCTGCCGACTGGGACTGTAACTGCACCAAAGGGGAGGCTGTGTCTCTGTGTGAGGCTGTCACTGGGTTTGTGGCTGGGTTGGTTATTGCTATCGTTGTTGTTACTTGTTTCACCTTGYTATACATATTAGTAAAAACTGTTATTCCCTTTTCCCCATATTCTTGCCTGAAAGCCCWTGATTTTCAAAGCTATAATAATTCAGAGGGAAGAGGGCTCATATCCACCAGGGTCCCTGCCTTCATTGGCAAACACCTGTCTTTCAAGCAGAGACATGTAGAAATTCTGCTGGTCCAGTTCTGTGTAAYGTGAGGGTGAAGAAATGTAAAAGAGATGAAGCAGACCGATTTGTTAAAGTAAAACCAAGCACTTAAATACATCCTTAAACTTTCATAAAATGAGATTAAATGTTGACTTTGTGCTTACATTTTCTACCAAGCAAGAATACATTGATTAATGGCAATTAATTGTGCAATGCATTGTTATCCATGTTACTCAGCTGCACAATCTGGAGGAAGGCACTTTCACTGCCTTGCCATGGGTGTTAAAAGAGATTGGGTGTCAGTTGTGAGTGTATGGGGCTGCCAGCTGTCCAGAAATAGCATCATAAAGGGGAGCAAGTTGCAGTGGCTGCATTCTGTTCTTGCAGGCCTCTCTGCTGCTTTTCAGGTGACCTGCTAAGTTTTCCCTCTTAAAAAATCAGATGCTTTTTGGGCATCAGTTGCAAGCTCCCTGTATATTGCTCCTTCCTTCTGGTGGTTTTCAAGTGAATGCTACCAACTGGATTCTCCTTTTTGTCTSTCTTCAGTCCCTTTTGGGATCCCTTGGGATGACTGCATCTCATACTGCCCCCAGCGTGCCTGTCCAATGTAATGGTCATGAAGTCATMTTTTACTGGATGTCTTGATAGCAAGTCAGGCATGATGATACTTGAGCCAAGCTTTCAATCGCTGTCCAAAATCTTCCCATTGCTTTCCTCTGTCTTTGGGCAAACTGTACCTTCCTTCATGTCATCTAAGCCTGTAGTTTAGACTGTTCAGTGCAGTCTGCTATATTTAGCTGCTTTCTGTCCCTGTGCCTAGATGAGAACAGCAGTTAKCAGCATGTCATGCATGTTCAGCACAGGACATGGATGCCCACGCTTGCTGTGCTTAATAAGCCACACGTTCCTGTCCCCTCGGCTCTCTGCCCATGCAAGGACAGTGGCTTGCCYTTGGGAAGCCCGGAGCGCATCGTGACTGCACAGATAAATAGCTAGAAGGGAGCAGGGTGGGAGAGAGATCACGTTTTGTGTGTGGAGAGCTGTTCAGAGGAGCTGTGCATGCAGCCTGGGTGCAGCTCACGCGCAGAGGGTTGGTGCCGAGTTTTCATCCCCTTCTCAGCATTTTCACCCGAGGCGGCTGCTTGGTTTAGCAAGGCAAGCAGAGACACCTGAGCCTAAGATGATTGCGACATGTCAGGATTAAGGAGCCAGGGCAGGGCTTGCACCGTGTTGCCTGTGCTCGCCGGCAGCCAGGACTACCAGCATTTTGGCTCTCCTGCATGCGCACGCTGGGATGTCACGCTTTGCTCCTGAACACTGGCAGAGAAGGGATGTGAGTGCCTTTTCTGGAGGGGACCAACCATTGCCAAGGCGAGCACGGATGCACAGGGCAGCGGGCACTGGATGCAGCTATGGGGCAGAGGGATGGACGTGGAGCAAGGGATGGATGCTGTGCGAACGGTGAGGGGCTGAGCTGCTGCTGCCACCCCCTCCCTGCATATCCTGGCCTGACGTGTTGTTGTTATGATTGCTATGGGAATAATTTCAATATGTTTCGCAGCTCTGGGATGCTGTGTCTTGCATTATTTGTCTGGAAAGCTGCTTGACTGGTTTTGGAGGGTGGCTGTACATGCACAAATACTAGCTGATTTTTTTCTGGTGGAAAGTAGGAGATTCACAGCATGGTTTTAATTAGAACTGCTCATTTAGGCTTTCAATGCAGAGTGTTCTTTAGTTGAAAGATAATTTAATTTTCTTTGTTTTGGAAGATCTTCATGCTTGYCTGTGTGAAATGTCTTTATTTACTGTGCCTCACTGTGCTTTGTRCATAGCTTTGATTATGAAGAGAGTCAAAAACAAAACTTGTCTGGGCTGTATTACATTCTACCTGCTGTGGCTTTTAATACAGTCCCATTGGTATATATGTACCATGTGTCTGCATTTCTAAGACAAAATCACCAGAGAAAATTGGCAAAGCATGCAGGGTTAGATTTAGCTGTAAAACTCTTACTGACTTGAGCAGGAATAGGATGTCTAAAAATTGKGAAGTGCTGAAGAAGTGTATCTGGTATGGGTCAATTTGGTGTTTCATCTTGGAGAAGTTCACAGAAGATGTCACTTGTTGAAAAAAAAAGGTAAAACCCCCCAAAAATCCTGCCTCCTCTTGCACCTCTTGTAACCTCCTGTTCAATGAAGGGTATTTAGTCTGGTTGTAACACTGTGCAGCATGGATCAGTCTTGTTTATGTGTACAAGAATATTTGGATAGTGCCTGTCATATCAGAATAAAAAAAAAAGTTACATAAAATATGTAAATCTCTCCCCATCAGTGCAGGAACTCATAAAATTGGTCTGAATATGCAGTCGCAAAAAAATAAAAATTGTAGATGGCTTTTTTTTTAATCAATCCTTAATTATCCTGAAATAATTTTCTAAATGAGTTTCAAATTAATTTTCAACCACCTCTTTTGTGGTGATGTATTTTTCATTATAGGGTCCTCATGTGCTGTAGCTCTTATTCACCAATAATATAATATTTTTCAATATAGACTCCAATATTTTTACTGAATATGGGTTATAGAGTGTTACTAACCACAGTTTGGCRTACCATGGTAGAATTGTACACAAACTCCACCCATAGCTGCAAACTTGAGCTTCCAGGGACAAACAAATTTATACCACAACTTGCAGACACATGTGCTAGCATCTAGGTGCACAAGTAATCTCAAGCACATGTCCTGAATACATCAAAGCCTCATTTTCTAATCTCTCACWGTTGTGAGGAAAACCTTAAAATATGTGGACTGACATAGCCGCACTGCTGGCTGCAAGAGCCCCAGCTGAGATGGAGGGCAGGCTGGAGAGGGTTTGCAAAGAACAAGGCGATGCAGTGGCAATAGTGGAGCTGGGCTATGGCTCTGTAGTTTTGCTGTCCTAAATGAAATCCCTGAAACTCTAAGCTCAAATAGATTTTACAGGGGTAGTTGCTCTAATCACAGGGCAGCATTAACCTGGAAGCCTGTCTGTAGTAGCAGATGTTTGTAGGAAAAATAGCCTGGTGGGTAAAAGCATTCTTCTTCCTCCCATTTGAGTAAAAATAAAAATAAGATGAAATTTGGCCYGTGGGCTCTCCAATTATTATCAAATTCTCTTTTCTGTTTTCGTAGTAGAAAAAGGTGTGTAAGACATGTTTGAATTTAATGTAAAAAGTGCTCATTAGCAGGARTAGGGCTCAGGATTCTGTTTTTATTATGATTTTAGTATGCAGTCCAATTTTAAACAATKGCAACAGCAAGGCCACTGAAACTGTAGGTGATGGTGCTCCAGAATTTCACATGTGCTCCACAGCAGAGGTYGGGAGTGCTGCTGGGACTAGGGGCAGTTGGTGCAGTCTTTGCAGGGAAATGAGCTGCTGCTTTGTGACACCCTTCTGGGGCAGGGAGGGAAGCATGGGTACCCCATCGCTGGCACCAGCAGGGAGGCTGTGGAGCGGGCTGGTCGAGTGTCCAGGTGTGACCGCCTCTTGCCCAGCCTGTGGACTGGATGACTCCAGGACCAGGGTTAAGCAGGCCCTCAAAGGCAGGGTGGAGAAGCCAAAGCACTGAATTTAAGGTGTGGTGGAGCTGACTTTGATCTTTCTCTCTGAGAGGGAAAAGGCTGCAAAGTGGCACTGTCTGACGCAATGGTCTCCTGGCCCCTCTGAAAAGCTGTGAGCAGCTGCCCAAAACAGAACGCCCAATGGTGAAGGGTAGAGTGGCATGTCTGTGGTGGGCTCTGCCTCTGCAGGGACCTTCCCCCAGAGCTCTGCTCCATGCCTCTTCGGGATAAGCACAGCATGTGCCTCACAGCGCTGTCCTGGGTTCATGGGACACTCATGCTTTGAACTGTAGCCTGGGCAGGTGACAGGGGCAAGTCCACATTTTAGGATTTATTATGTGTCTGCTGCTGAACTAATTGCCTGAGTTTCTCTCTGTAATCAGGGGAAGGCTTGTCGGTGTAGAGTTGAGCGAGCTATTAATTTTATTCTGATGTGAACATCTGAAGCTGCTTGGGTCAGTCACACCTTCAGAGTGCCTGTCTCATTTTGCTGGCTGTGACAGGAGCCAAGGTGACTAGACCCTCTTGTTGTCCAGCCTGCATGTTTAAAAGTTAGGTGGCATGAATCACATGGTTTCCCACTTTTTCTTCTCACTGGATGTCTTGTGTACAATTGTTTCTTACTGTATTCAGCAGGCTTTAATGTCTGACCAGTTTGCCAAGACTGAGATGTTCTTCTTGGGTTGGATAACCAGGTAAGGCTTGAGTATGACTGGGAAGAGCAGTGCCTTTTAAGACCTTGGCATTTCTACCTGTGGCTTGGGACTTTGACCCATACTGGAGCCTCATGTTTGATGTCAGCAGGTTGATAAAGACACAGTCTTGGTTTGGGTGTAAAAACACAGGTCCTGGTCACCATCACCTGCACATCATGCCTCTCTTCAAAGGAGAAGTTGTGACACTCAGCATCCTCCTCAATTCTCAATTGTGCCCTGGCATCCTGCTGCACTGACTTCAGCAGGGTGTCCTCCAGCAGATAAGCTACTCTGTAAAGCTTTTATTGGCAAGTTCTGCTGTCAATATATTTGCAAYRTTTTACTTGGCTGTMTTACTGGCYTTAAGGAGGGTWGTGATATTTATTAGCTTGTCASTATTCCAGTCAGAAATTCTAGTGCTAAATAACGTTACTCAATGTGGCAATATTTAGAATGATTGATTGAAAATAGTCCCTGTACGTTGAGAAAGTTTATTTAGTAGTGTTTCATGCTTATTTTATTTACTTGCAGTTGGGGATYTCAAACCTTTTAGTTCATTGTAGCCCTTGTGGCAGAGCAGCTCATGTTATGCTCGTTGATCAGAGTCTTGTCTGTTCCATCCATTTGGTTTTAGGGTTTTTTTAAATTAAAAAAAGAAGTGACATCAACCAATGGTATCGCCCTCAAGCAACTCACAGTGTGGAATCCAATCTCCTTAGATTTCTCATAGTTTAATCAGACTATTCTGGAGGTCAAAACCTTGACTCCGAGCTATAAGATATACCTGACCTATTTTTATTGCTGCATTGGGATGCTTTCCGTGGAAGACATGTAATCGGAGATGTAGCGCCAGGTGGATCAAAGGTGTCTTGGGAAGTAGCGTAGGACCGGATGTGTTGAGTGACCTGGCAGAGCCACTGCCCCTTTCTGAGACAGGAGTCACAAAGAGCATTTTTATTAATTTTGTGCATATGACAACACTTCTTTAGGGTTGAAACAACAGAAGCAGAACCTGTCTTGAGGATCATACACATGCAGATGGCACTTCTCKGACTCCAAAGAGCAGTGGGGTTGCATCAATCTGCTTATTCCCCAAGGAATAAAGGTGTAAATTGTGCAATGATTGGAACCAGGGGGCTATTAGTGCTGCATTTTCATAGTGAGGAAAGGGTTACCTGGCCTCCTGGCACTGTGKTTACTATTTTTGTTTTGTGAGGAGGCTGAAGCACTGATTGATTAAACATAAAGAAGTCTGCAAATATGTAAAAAGTAATTACAACTTTTTTTTCTGCTCTAATCAAGTTATGATCTCTGATAAAGCAAAAACTCTCTGGCAGAGCTGGAGATGGGAGTCAATTGCTCCAGGCCCAGCTCACTGCTCCTTCATGTGCTAAGACACCCTTGCTCTGCGCTTTTATAGAATGCTTTGAAATGCTTTCCTTTTTTAATTCATTCCTACGTTTAAGGAAAAAACAACCAGCCAAAAATGGACAATAGTACTGTGAAATTTGGAATCTATTAGTATCCATGTGGCTTTCAGAAGAAGTGAGGAGGTTTATTTCAGACCTTCAGCCAGCCTCCCTTCCCACTGCCTCCTTCCCTCAAACACAGAGAGCAGTCAGGGCTTAACTCTTGGACTGTCTGATCATAGTAAGTCTTACTTGGGGCATACAGCTGTGCATCACGCTAGTGCTGTACATACTTTGTCTCCACCCCTGGGTTTTCAGTGCCTGCTCTGTGCTGTGACTTTTGAYTCCAGTGGCTAATTAGAAAGCAAAATGTCTCTTATAAGATTTTTCTTGGTCCTTTAAATGAGTTCTTGGCAAATCAGAGAAATCAAGAATTGGAAGTATATCTGTAGTAATTTTCGTGGCAACAGAAAGGTAAGTGCAATATTCATATTTTGATTATGGCTCATTATTTATAGCTCTCCAAATATTTACAGAGATAAAGCCTTTAAACATAGCCCCAGCTTTCTGTCTTCAGTAGCAGTTTAAATAAATGTCATTTGGATAGAAGTTAAAATTGAGGGGAAAGACAGTCATTTCTAGTCTAATACTGTCTTACTGGTGTCTCTGAACTCCAAAAGTTTTATCCCTGAAACTGCTCTGTCCCTGTTCCATATAGGCCAATTTTCATCTTGATGTGATGAACAGCACTGGCCCTTATCTACTCRTGTGGATAGATGGGTGCCCCCTTGTCCTCAAAATCGCAAGGTTGAGAATTCAAAGTCATGCAGTTGCTGAAGCACTCGTGAGCCACCGAGTGAAAATATGGCATTGAGGGTGTGTCTCGGATTGGAGGAGTCACCGAGGGATGTTGGCAGTGGCACTGTGGCATGGCTGGGATGGGCGCTGGTGAAGGGCATCACCCTGATCACACRCCCGAGGATCCTGGGCCAGGCTGTGCTCCCCACAAACAGCAGTGTGCTGGGTGCGAGCAGTGCGTCAGTGGCATGAYGAAAGGCAGCTTCACAAGTATGAGCTTGTCTGGGGTATCTGCATAAGAACTTGTAATAAATTCCTGCTACGAGGCTCTAGTGATAGGGTTTTGTTTTTTTTTAACTCATCCATGTCATGGATACTGAGGGCAAATGTTTAAGTAGAAACGTGGTAGAGTGAGGGATTGGGTAGTTTCAGGGAGGACACTATTGTGTTAGACTTACCCCCTGACCTGGATTTATAATCCTTGGAGCATGATGAGGCAACAAGGATCAGGGGAAGAACATTTCTTTGGTCTTGTGGTAGAAGATGTCATAAGAGCAGTAATGATTTCTCAGTGTCCCAGTGAAAAAGGTGCCCAGGACTTACAAATTCATTCTGTTAGTAACTCCTTTTCTGATGGGCATCCCCCCTTGTGAGTCTGATAGTGTTAGGAGGAGTGAGGCATGGGCTGGATTTTAGGTATGTGTATTTTTGAGGACGAAAATCCTTCCTAGAAATATGGAGCAGTGTCTTGCAGTTGTTTAGACAGACATGGTTGTGCTGAGAGCCAGCAGCCACGAAGGCCGTTTTTCCCTGGATAGAGACTGAAATTACTTGTGAGCCAGTGAATGAGTGTACAGCATCTCTATTACATTAAGATTAATAATTCTTCAGGGTATTTGCAGCTGGAGTTTTATATAGATCTTTATTCATCATGATGTGAACAGCTGCTCTTTTGCTGCACTGTTGAGTTAAGGTCCAAGTGGCAGCACTAGAAAGTGCCACATAAAACACACTCCTGCTGTTTCCATTCACTGTTCTCCCATCCAGCTCTAGTCCTCGGCCCAGGCTTGGCCCTTTGCAGGAGCAAGCCATCTTATTTTTATTTGTGGTCCAGCTCTGGCTRCATTTGGATCTTAAAACAGAGTTTGAGTGAATCCAAGGAAAATCTTTCAGAAGGAAAAAATAAATCCTGAAAGTAGCACAAAAATCTGTAGGAATTCCTGTTACAATTTTATTTTAAGTAAGTGAAGGACTAATGGGGTAGTAACATGTTTCATAGCACAGACCATAATTTATTCATCTATTTATTTTTTGCTTAGATGCATCAGGTGAAGTGCATCAAAATCTGTCACAGCCAGAGGGTCACCTCAGCTCCTAAGACAGTGTTTTATTTTCTGTTAGGTTATTTTTTGAGGGGTTGTTCTGTTTTGCTGAGTTTCATGTTTTGGTTCTGAAGTCTGTCAGCTCTGCTGTTTTGAACAAGATGCTCCTCTTTTCTTGGCTTGTGSTCYCACAGGAGYGTCCAAGAGACCAAGTTTAACACCKGAATACTCACTGACAAGGAGTCTGGAGGTGAGCTGTGTGCCTCCTCTGACACCTGGCACCCCGTATTGCTTGCCTGGTTGCTGGCCAAGGGAAGAGTTCCCTGSTCATCCTGGTCAGGATGATGTGCTTCTCTCATTTGTAGGTACACAGAAGCCTCTGTCAAGAGATCTGGAAAGAGCCAGGGGCACACGGGTGACGTGGCAGTGACTAAAATGCATACACRTGCAGAGTGTGAGCTTGAAGGTGGAGACAAACAGCTGGAAAGAGACAGGGATTCTGCCTGTCTTTTCCTGACTCTTTTTCCCAGAGGTGTAGGTTGCTGGCTCCCTGAGCCTTCAGCAGCAGATCCCTGGGCTTTTTCAGCTGGCAGCAGGGTGGCTCGGTGGCTGCCCAGGAGAAGGTCGGRCAGGATCTGTGCAGCATTCACCAGAATAGATGCCCTGGTCTCCTGACCTCAGCCCCTGTGCCTGCGCTTCACATGACAGTCATTGCCCGCGAGATCAGCTTTTCCCTCCTGCCGTTCAAACCCATGATGCTGCAGCTTACGTCCTCTGTGCTTCTACGGAGCCCAAAGTAAATTCTTTTTCTTGAAAATCAGATTGATGACACTATTTTTATGCATGCTCAGTGCTAACAGCTGAAATCAGTACCCAAAATGTTTGTGTACTTCCTCTGTAGTACAGAGCTTGATCTTTAATTTGGTTTTAAAAAATAAGAGCACTGAGCACTCACTGATGATACTTTATTGAGGCTGCATATTAGGTACACTTTTAAAACATGACAATTTGTTTCATTTTATCATTCATCATGTGCAGTTCCTGCAAGAAAAAATATCTGCTGCTTGAGAAAGTTAGCAATAAAGCTACTTGGTGTGTACYGCCGAAGCTCTAGCTTAAAGAGAMAAGCAACAATTGTTGACTTTAAAAATGTCACTATTTTATAGGTTTTATTCTGTTTGACAATTTTTGAAAGCATTGCAGTTACTCTCCAAAACATTGATGGGGATAAAAAGGAAAGCAGCCCATTATGTCAGCCTGGGTTTGTGAGTCTCTCTAATGATTCTCACCAGACTGACTCAGGTATTCTTGATCAGTTCTGGGAATACAAATGGGACAGAYGAATGTGGAAGGTATTGCTGAGCATAAGCACTGCGGTCTGTACCTGCTGCAAGCCGCGTGGCTATCAGATAAGTGGTCAGATAAGAAAATGTAGTTACTGTTATTGTTTTTGGAGACATAAATGGGTGTATTTACTTGTTGCCTTTATTATATACCAACATACAGAAACAGACGCACACACACAAAGGTTTTACTGATATGGATGTTCCCTGTGGCATTTTTTGGCACATCATTATGATTAAGGAAGCAGTCCCTACTGGCTCAAGAGTCTGCAGTTTTGAGAGTGAACACTAAGTCCTTGGTCATTCCCTGCTTCGTTATTAGTGGGAGCTCAGCCCTGAATGCGTTGGGACAGACTAAGGCCTAAATTATAGCCCAGTGTTCATTGAACATATTTGCTAAAGTGTCCAGGTCTGGAGGAAASTGCCACTGTAGGGTTTTTGCAGTTCTTTCCCCAAACTCCCAGTAGGTACACTTGAAAGCTATGGCACASTAGAGCTCTCTTTCTTCCTCACTGATGCCATGGGTGGTGCAGAGGGTGTACCTGGCTTGTGTGTCCCGTGAGAACAGGACCTTTCTGTCGGTGGCCTCCAGTAGCCTCTCCAAACAGAGGGCTCCTTGTTATGACAGGTAGTTTTCTGAGCATTTCARCAGATGCTTGGGCATGCCAAAAGCATAAAGCACTTGGAAAGGGAGCATGCAGAATATTTCAACTGCATTTCTTAGAATAAATGCCCTGGCTTAAATAATAGAAGTTTTCCTCGCAGACTGTAGAACAACCACTGAAGCTGAAATAATGTTTGAGTTATTGGATGTGACGTTCACAAAATTTCCTCAAAATTTAGTAACYGTAGCAAAGTTTGGGGAGGTTTTGCGCTTTTTTTACTAGCACTCATGTTCGAAACACCTCATCCCCTTCTGCTCATCGTTTTCCAAGTCTGTTCAATTCCAATTGCCAGATTTAATGGACATGTACCAGGCACACATTTAGACTCCAGGCAGTCTCAGTATGGTCACATCTATGATAAACCTGGGGTCATCGTAGCTGTAGGACTGAATCAGGTAGGACCTTGCAGTGGGCTGGTGGCTGTGAGGGGTGACACCCCTGTTTCCCTCACACTTTGCTGGCCACTGGAGAAAGATTCCTGGYGTTCACTGCCACGGCACCTGGACAAACAAAAACATCCAGCTCCAGCTCACRGTGCATCTCCTCAGGGAAAGGCTGGGGTTTGCTTTGGCACCTTGCACTGAGATGAGCAGCAGCCTACTGGTGAGAATCAAGGTGTGTTGCTGGGAGATGGCACTGGGAAARCGATGATGGAGAGGCATAGGAATCCCAGGGAAGGCTTGATGCAGTGGCTCAGCCGGCGTGGCCTTTCCCTTGCTCTTGCGTAAGATGATGTAAGGTGACGAGGAGCTTAACTGTGATCGGTCCTGTTCTGGTGTTAATTACCAGTGACTGCATCGCTTTTGATGGAATTAGAGGAGTGTATAACAAGCCCACAATTAAGTCTGATTTTGATCTTAGCAGCTTCAGACAATAAAAACAAAAATGTCATTTGAGATGAGTTCAAATATTTTTAACAGCAGAAAAGAGGAAACCAAATATTTTTAACAGAGGAAAAGAACCAAGTGGTTGGTCAGAACAAGAGACTATGTCCTACTTCCATTTCAGAACCAAATACACTTGGCCACACAGGTCTTATTTGCATACTTAAGTTTTTCTTGCATGTTTCCTTTGTACCGAACCAGGTATCACTGCCTTTATTTGGAAAGGGAAGCTCATTCAAAAACATGGTGCTCCTGGTCCTTTTTTGCAACTAATTCCTTTTRCAGTTTTCACAGCAGGGGAAAGTACAGCTCTTTCCACTTGAATCTATGTACTGCCAAGCAAAGCATGCTTGGTAGGAAAGACACATCCTTTATTATGAATGCCGTAGCTGAGAGCACCTTTGTCACCCGTACTCAGCCGCTGAGTTATTAAGAGCTTTGGACTGTGTTACACAGAGAAAAAGATAAAAATAGGGTGTCTGACGCATGCATCCCGTGTTGCACGCCAGGAAACTGAATCGCTATTCCACCGAGTACAGTACCCCAGAGCACACATGGAAAATATGCATGGATGTGAACATGCGAGATCTTTCCTTACCAAGAAAAATGCTCAGTCACCCTTTTTTCCCCATCCCAATTTACACTTGTTCAGTATTACCTTTGACTGSTGGCAAATCTAACAGCCTAACGTACTGCAACTCTGCTTTTACTGCCACGGCTCCTCACTGTTGAACATTTGACAATAATACCACTCTCCCATGTTTTGAGGAAGCTTTGGAATATTTTTATTGCACCCATGTGACAGTTAGCAGRATCTTACCCATTCTCCAGTCATTTGCAGCATGCTGAAAACTCCCAAGGCTTGACGCTGTCTGTTGCRGAAATTGTGCACTGGGTGCATAATCTAAAATAAGTCATTCACAGTATGTGCCCCTTTAAATGTTAATCCTTGTGTCGCTTTCTTTTATTGCTTCTGTTGGCAAACATGATTATGTGACATAATATAAAAGTAAATAATGTGATGCAATGGGTAAAGCTCAAAGGGAAATACAAAGTGGAGATCAGATGCCTCCTAACACAGAATATGACATAAAACTTACAGTGACATGAGTGTGAGCTTTGCTTACTTTGAAGGTAGCAAAATCAAGCATAGAGTGTTTACGTGAGTCTTTCTGTGTGTTTCTGGTACTTTCTAAGTCAGGGACTAAGAAACTGTTGGTAATGGATCCAAAGCATAGTACAGCATAGCTCTAGATCAAGACTTTTTAAAAAAGCAAACATAAATTTAGCTTGAAGATCACAAACCTTAAAAAACAATGCAGAACATGCATCTGAGATCTTATTTATTTTCCAGCATGTGAACACTTTTCAGGGGAAGGCRGGTGTGCATAACTGAGGGCTATGGGTGTTTGCTTGCCTCCTGGTAGGAAACCTGTGGGAAAAGCACAAGCTGAGACTCAGCAGCAGGTTACAAGGTATGRCAGCAGCAGGTTCAGATTTAAAGATAAAGCCTAAAATAGCAGAACCCAATGCATGGCCAATGTTTTTGGTCCTCTTTGCCCGTATTCAGTAAAACATGTGGGTACCTCGGTGTGTGATTTTGCTTTTGCTGAATTGAGTTTTGAGTTACTCGCTAGTCTATTTTTACATTTTAAGCGGCCTTGTAATTCAATATGTGTTTGTTTTAATTTTACACTCTCCATAAAAAGCACCCTCCATGACGAGCTGGAGAAGTGACTGCTGGCAATGCATAGAAATTTATTTGCCTGGTATGTCACACTGTCTTACTTTTCCCCCTGCAAACCCATGTGCTGGTCTTGAACTAAAATACCTCGGGATACCTTGTGTCTCCTCGGTTACCTAAGCTTTGCTGCTGAGGCTCTGGAAATAGTGAGGCGGTGGGAAAGATCAACCTGGGACAAATCCAGGTCACTCCACTGGCCCTGCTCACACACGCTGTTGGAAATAATGAGCAGCCAGGGCTGTCATGTGGGGGGACAGGGTGGCCATGAGCAGGACAGTGGCTTCCCCGTGGCCACTGGCCATGCCAGGAGCACACCTGTGATCGCCCACCRGCAGCTCAAGCTGCATGTCTGTCTGGAGGAGAAAGGCAGAAATCCCTTATTCTGCAGTGTAGTGCTGATGTGTGTATCAGGCACTGGCAGGTGTTCCATGTGGAGCTGGAGGGAGGTTCACAGCTCGTGGCACCCTGCTGAAGGTGGGGTACAGGCATGGCTCTGCTTTCCTCTCTCTGTTGTTTTGCTGATCCTGTTGATTTTCAAACTGCCACTAAGGTGCGTTCAATTTGACAATGCTGGTGTGGAACCCCCCATGTCATGTCATGTCATATCATATATCATATATCATATATCGTATCGTATCGTATCATATCATATATCATCACATCATATCATATTGTATCATATATCGTATTATATATCAATCATATCATATCATGGCACAACTCTGTGGCTTTGAGCTGCCTTCATATGGTGTCCCAGGAATGCAGAGCTGATAAAATAGTGTAGTGGTAGAAATGAGCCTTGTCCTCCTCCTGTACCTACATTATTCCATCATCCACATGCCTTAGGGAAGGATATAAAAGTTTCCCACCAAATCAAACAAGTTTAAATGCTTCTGTTCTCCTCTTGGCTTTTGTGACCGAAGGGGGGGGTTGAAAAATCTGCCATGTGCCCGATTAGTGATGGAAGATGTGTCTGGGCCCATTGTCCTTGCTTGCTTGTGCACTGGTCACTGTAGTACCTGAAACTTTGCTGCTGGGAATTGCTGTTGCCATTCAGCAAGTTTGGTAGTAGAGGGAGGGCTTCGGGCCTGGGCTTACRCACACCAGAATTTYGCAGGGCTCAAGGAGTAAAAGTGRCTCAAGATCTTTAATACCATTCCTRCTGTCAGATSGTAAAACACCCTGGAGAGATAACAAGAAATTGCTTTGTAAGATTTAAGGAGAGTGAAAACAGACAAAATACAAATATGAGCAGCATTTGATATGGGTTTCACCTCTTTCTTTCAGCTTTATTTAGCTTTGAACTTGCATGGACTATAAAACTGTGTTGCTCCTCACCATATTATGCTAAATTTTGATCTGTCATATTCAGTGATGGTGRATAACTCATGACCAAAACTATCCATACCATTCACAGAGGAACCTAAACATACAACAAAAGCGAGCAGGTTTGCTCTAGAGTGGGACATCTCCTGGGACAGCCCACCTTCCTCTCTCCTACAGTTKCTACATCCTCCCTTCCCTTGGGACATGGCTTCGCCACTAACTACTGCAAGATAAATGGTTTTGTGAGACTCATTTCTTGATATCAGGTGGCAGCCACGAGTGGAACATTGTCTGGGGACTCCACAGCAGTGGGAACCCCGAGTAGYTTCTGCGGGAGAAAGTGTGGATGAGGTCAGGCTCTGCTTCCTCTGCAGCCTGTGGCAGAAATAACTCTTGTTGTCATCAGGGCACTCACTGTAACGTGGATGAGGTTCAAGCCAGGCCCAAGAGCTTCAATGAGATTTTTGTGTGATTATAACAAGAATTTGACACACATGGTGAACTACTAATYGTGTATATGTGATCTGTCTCCATGCTGTCCCAGGAGATATTTACCAGCATAAAAATCAGCTAATGAGGGACGGGTCATGAGCAGCAGCCTGCTGCTGCATGAGGAATGTCCCCAGGAAGCATGGGGATGGATGTGCTGTGTCCTTTCCACTTGCAAGCTCCGTCAGTTTTGCCTCCCTCAGTACTGCGGGGGAACATGGAGTTCATTGTGTTTTTTTGCTGAACACTGCAGCAGAATTTGTGCAAAGTTTTCTGTGGATGTAGTAAGAGTGCTCAAAAGCTCAGCCCATCTAAAGTGCCTCGGGTCCTTTAGGATAATGAGACATTTTGTGAGTGCACCTTTTTATTGTACCAATATTGCATTACAGGAAAAATGGAAGGGGGGAACTTAACACATAGCACCTGTCACAAGTTCTCTCCTTGAATTAGGCTCTCCCGCTTATAAAAATTTAATTGATTCCTAGCAGTTTATGTGCACGGTGCTCAGTGGGCGTTTTCTGTTCTCTTGCCAGCTCCATGGTTACTTAGAAAGCGAGCCTCTCACGCTGCAGCTGTTCATTGGGACTGCAGACGACCGCCTGCTGCGACCCCATGCCTTCTACCAGGTCCACCGGATCACCGGCAAGACCGTCTCCACCACCAGCCATGAAACAATACTTTCCAACACCAAAGTCCTGGAAATTCCACTTCTTCCAGAGAACAACATGAGAGCAATGTAAGACCRAGGCACCATACCTGACTCCTAGCAGTTTCCTCTTGGTCACCTCATTTAATTTCTTTGGGGTTTGTTTCTTTTTTTTTTGTACACAATTTTCCTTTCCCTATCTTCTTTTTCCCTACATTTCTGTCTGTAACAGTAGGTTTTCACAACTTTGCTGAGACAAATTGCCCCTAATCAGTTTAACAGCAAAATGAACTTCACAAATATTTATGACAACTGATTGCTTTCATTCTAGGGTTTCAGCCAATGTGCTTATTTGTCATTTAAAATAAGTGTCTCAGTTACTGAGCTGTAAATATCTCCTACCTCAGCTCCTGCATTTAGTTTCTAAATATGACACCTGTTGCTCCTATACGCACTAGCATAAGGAACAGAGCTGATTAAAATTTATCTTTGGATGTCAAAGGAAACTCTTAGAGAGTATTTCCAAGTACCCTTATGGTTTTTCTGAGTGAAATAAAACCACTCACTTCTCTCATAAAAAACTCGGCATTTTTCATGGCACTCTTATAGAAGCAAATCTTGTAGAACTGAGTTACCTCTGTGAACCTTTATTCAAAGGTAATTCAGTTTACAGATTGAGTTGTTAAACTGGGCTAAGTTTAGTGTTATGCAGAAAAGCAGACATGGATGTCTTAGGATCTCTGATTTATCTGAGTGATAATTAAGTGCCTGTAGGTCCATTAAACATCARGAAACATAGTTATAGGATGTTATGTAAAGGTTAAAATATCCTTCCGTGTGACATACATGAGACTCTCCACATCATTTAATTCTGTCCTCTCTGTCTCCCTCCCTCAAATCAACTTAGCCCTTAWCTGAGTTGTTTCCCTCCCTGTTCAAATCATGCTAACCCTTGTCTGAGGTGTCTGCCTTGGGAGGAATTTCTGTGTGCTTGCGTGCAAGTGCAGTTCTTGATGTGTGTGCATAAATATAAATGCATTCCTGTTTATATATAGACGAGTACACCTTTGTGTGTATATATAGGAAGACAGTCAGAAAGCAAGTGAGAAGTTCTGGCCCCCACCAAACCAAATACCAGGGGAAAATCACAATTTCACTCCTCGTTATTCATACATTTTCCATGCCTTAATGAAGTGGAAAATGGTATCAGACACCTGAAGTCCTTCTGCACGGACTGGTTATTAGAAGCTGCTTTGCAGTGTCATGTACAACATGCCCTGGAGTGCCTCATGTAAATAGGAGAGCCAGAATATGTTTAGCTGCATTGCCAGCTGGKCTTAGAGTGATCACTCAAGACATGAGGACCTCTCTCAGTGCGTTGTGTTAAAAGTCATGCCAAGCCTTCAAAATTACTGGCCCTGTTTGCTGCCACTGTAAGTTTGTGGAGCCACATTGGATCAGGGAAATTTCACCCATTTGTACCCACAYGGTATTTATCTGGCCCTTTATTTATCCAATTTGAATCACATTTTTGGTCATCTAGGAACGTTATTATTATTTAATTCATCTTTCTCCCTAAAATAAAGGTAAGTTACATGGTTTGGGAGCCAAACTGATTATTTTCAGGATGTCCATGCCAGATTGCAGTAGAGCTCACTCAAGAACCACAAACAATGCTTTGTCATATARAAACCTTATATGTGAGTAGTCTAAAACCTCAGATGGCATGAACAATGAATGGAAATTTGGAGCCAAGGACTTAATGTGTTCAAGCCTTGATTCAGTGAAACACAGAGGTCATCTGCACCTTTAAACTCTTGCAGATATAGCTGTTCCTGTTGACTTCAGTTTTAATGTCCATGACTTYACAAGCCTGAATTTAAACACTTTTTCTCCTCTGAATTGTACTGACTATGAATTGTATGTCATTAATCTCTTATTACAAGTGTTGCTACAGGAGAGACAATATTGAGAAATGCACTGTTTCTTCCGTGTTTTACAGATCTTTGCATAGAATTTTGACATGGGTACAAATACTTTGTAATTCTTACAGCTTCACCTGCTAATATGCATTGTTGAGAAGCTTTAATACTTTCATTAGTTTCTTTGATCATATCAGCCAGGGCATTTTTTAAATTCTGAAATCTATACTTCTAAAAAATGCAGATCAAAACTGTGCTGCCATAGTGCTTGTTTGCAGTTTGCTTCAGAACAGAGCTTCTAAGGTCTGGAGGGGGAATTAAACCCTTTGAATGCAAAATAAAATTAACTATGCATAGTCAATGTAATAAAATGCATGCAAGAGACCAGTACCCAGAAGAAATTTCCATGTAGGCTTTGTAGTCATGGCCAAAGGCAGAGGTATTTTTGCAGTGGGTATTTTTGAGTGTGTATGTTTATATCTTTTGTGCTGGGAACTTCTACTGTTGAAATATTCTTTGACAAAAATCCTGACTTGTAAACTCATCCAGGAGAAAACCAAAGTTAAAAAAAAAAAAAAGAAAAAAGAGACTGAGGTCAGAAATTATAATAGTTGTATCTGATGAAAAGCACATTTTTCCCTAATGTTGAGGGAGGACTCTGAGTTTCATTTTTTCATGCAGAGCTTCAGCTCAGCGCTCAGCTTGGGAGCATTTCCAACTCATTGAAATACAAACAAATTGGCAGTAGAACTGACCTTAGGGAGCGCTGTGCTCATTAATAAGCATTTTCAGGACTTTGCCCTAGATTAAAAATCATGTCAAATTTTTCTCCAAATTAGCTGTAACAAGTAAAATTGTAAGTAGYCCTGCACTGTGGGTTAGTAACACTTTCTGCACTGCTGTCTCATCCCGTTGACTTTTCTAGTCTTGCTATTTCTTTGGGCTTTGGTTAATCTTTAAGTACAATCGTTACAGGATGTGTTGGGGAGGAAGGGTCTTTTAGATTTTTTTTCCTCCGGGAACTGAGGTAACATCCTAAATTTGTGTGCTTAACAGCAGCCACTACCTGCTGCTACAGATAGCCCMAACTCGGCTGCTTGTGAGTGCACATAACAGACTAAACAAAGCCTGCGTGGCCATTGGGTTGTGCCTGGCACAGTTTTTTAAGAAGAGCATGCAGGAAAGCATGCAGGACTCTTGTCTTCCTGAATTCTGCTTGTAGTGAACTGAATTGCCCTGTGTTTCCTTTTGGATAGCATCGACTGTGCTGGCATATTAAAGCTTCGAAACTCTGACATTGAGCTGCGCAAGGGAGAGACGGACATTGGTCGGAAGAACACACGCGTGCGTCTGGTCTTCAGGGTTCATATCCCACAAGCAAGTGGCAGGACCCTCTCCTTGCAAGTAGCCTCMAACCCCATTGAATGCTGTGAGTAGCAACAAATATCCTCCTCTTGCTAGGTATCACAAAATCTTTCAATCAATAAGGTGGAAAAAGACATCCAGGATCACTGAGTCCACTGTTAACCCAGCACTGGCTTGTGCACACACCTCTTGAACAGTTTTGAACACTTCCACCCCATATGCAGTCTTTGTTCACACCAATATGCTCTGCATTGGTTTTGACCTGTCTAGTCAGTGAACTTTAATCTGCTTTCCAAAAGTGTGTGGTTGATATTGAGCACAGAAGACCTGTGTCTTAGGAAAAAAAGTGCAGTTTTGTGCGTTGAGTGCTGTAGAAAAAGACATAAGTAGAGAGCAGTTAGTAGACAGGCCTTTTGTTTTGATGTCTCCTTATCATAAAGGTGACTGCTACAGAAGTTTTGGAAAACATCTCTTATGTCCTATTCACTCTGTCTCCCCATCATAAGCAAAAACCAGCAAACAAAACCCCAGCACCTTGGATAAGGAGCTGGCAGTATGCTAGAGCTGACACACTGGCACAAGCTGCCTGTAGCTCCAGAAAACCTCCAGAAACCAGGTTTCTGCCCTGGGGTCTCTTTAAATGAACATTTTAGCATTTTATCAGATACAGTGGGGCACCCTTCAAAGACACCTGTATCGTTTTTGCTCTGTGAGCCTCGTCAGCCTCCTCCACACAAAACAAAACCTATCTGCTTTGTGCAGCTTTAACGCTCCAGCATAAGTGGTGGAAGCTGAATTTCARTCTAACTCTCTGTGCTAATTTGATTGGCTGGATGGACTGAAACAATTTTTTGAGGCTTTGTTGAATTCCATGAAGTGGATCTTTCTGATGCTGATAGAGTAGGGGGGAGGTATGCAGGCAGGTATGCAGGCAGTGAGCTTTGGGAGAGGGGATGGGGAGGATGGCCTAACCATCCTGAGTTCCATTCATGCTGGAGGGCAAAGCAAAAAATGTGCRGAGTCATGGTTTCATCCTACTGCAACTGAAGTTTATGAGAGGTTTTCAGTTGCTACATAGCAGGGTAAGGCACAATATGAACCTATCCTGAACTGATCTGTGCAAAGATGCCAAGCTCAGGGAGCCACTAAATGTGAACCTGATTGGATTTGTGTCAGGGAACTGCAGCTTTGAGTATGGTGTAATGAATAAAAGCATTGCACATGCCTGCTGAAAGAAGCGGAAAACAGGAGAAAAAATAAGTGCTAGTGTTATTTCCAGTGCAAAATGTGGAATTAACTGGTGCCAAAAATTTCATACATTTCTTAGTGCATGTGACACCGGAACCACATAATCTGGGTAAAATGTCTTGTCATTTCTTGGAACAGCACTCTTCATGTCCCAGTTGAGGGGGGATAAAATTTGTGCCACAAGAATACCAGATTTTGTTTACATGGATCCACGTGTGTGGAAGCACGTGTGTGCTTTGGCACTCAGGTGCTTTTGGAAATATGCTCTTTAAAGTGTGAGATGGTACTGGATCACTAGGGCCATGGCTGCTGCTGCTGCTGCTGCTGCAAGATCGTTTGTAGAGCTGACAATAGAGTGTGTATTGACTGAAATAAATTTTGGACATGCGTGATCACCTTGTCATGAATGCCTTGTTAACACACAGCATATATGCTAGAGAAAGAGAAAATTATTTTAAATAAATGAATTACCATAAAAACATACTTTATGATCTAGTACAGATCAAGCTGAGTTTTAACATTCTTGTTCTTCGTGATTCTTTTGAATGTGTACTGCTGTTTAACACTTCTGTTTACCATGAAAGCACTTGAAAATGAACCATGTCTCCTGTAAACCTGTGACCTTTCTTTGTTTCTATATCAAACTCAGCTTATCTTATGAGGGTAAGCATTAAGTTACTTACTAATGCTCTCTTTACTTTTTTGTGTGTTTGTGCTTGCCCTTTTTTTCTTTTTTTTTAATCTTCTTTATAACTCACCAGCTCAGAGATCTGCCCAAGAACTGCCTCTGGTGGAGAAGCAAAGTACTGACAGCTTTCCTGTTACTGGAGGGAAAAAAATGGTTCTGACTGGTCATAACTTTCTGCAAGACTCCAAAGTCATCTTTGTGGAGAAAGCACCAGGTATGTCTTTTCAAGCTAGACTCCAATCTGCCTTCCCCCCACCCCATCTATGTCAAATGATGAAAGCATTGGTAATGACATTTTCTTCTGCATGTAATACATTTCCATGTCACTGGGCAAAGCTGCGGAAAGGATCTGAGCTGTGCTTAATACTGAGGTTTCACGCTATGGCAGCTGTAGCTACAGGTAGACAACAGAGACATTGAAAGTCAACCTTGGGCATCTTGTTTTTTGTAGCAAACTGTGAGTGTAGTGGGCAGGACCTGTGAGAAGGGTTTGAAATCTCTGGTGCCATGTCCCCCTAAAGCCTGCAATATGGTGCACCTGAACCATTTCTGTRATTGGTGCTGCAGGTGGTGTGTGTGCGCCTGCATTTCCTTTGGTGTTCACATGGCGCGGGCTGAAGAGGAGCTGGAGTTCACCTGAAGGAATGGTTTAACCCAAGGACTGACAGAAYGACTGAACACAACCTCCCCCTCCGCCAGCACCACTCCTGCAGGGCTGCACTGCTGGGACTGGTTCTCCTGGAGAAGAGTCATAGGCCAGGCTGGARCAGGAGAAAAGCCATGGAGAGGGATGTGGGGCTGGGGCTGGGGCAGGATGTGCCTGCAGGAGCCATGGATCGCAGGGTGACAGCGCGTAATGCATGCGAATGCCCCCTGCGGGAACAGACGGTGCGAGTGCAGCTGGGAGTCAGAGTTGGCCTCGGAAGCCAGACTGTTAAGGATAGTTTTGAGTCTTGTTTTGGAAAGGGTTTCCCTGGTGCTGGCACAAGGTACAGATTCCTCAGCTGCCGACTGAATCCCCCCACCCCCACCCCAAACTTTAAACAGTCTTGGGCACTCCTCAGGCYGCCTGCACCAGCTCTGACGCTGCGCCTGATTAACCCTTTAAGTCCACAAGGTTCCCACGCTGTTCTCCTGCCCACGGCCCTACCAGCAGCACAGGAATTTGGGCCATGGTGCAGGATGGCAGGGAGAGCAGGAGAGACTCTGCAGGCAAAGGCACCCAAGTCTTTGGCCTCAGCAAGCTCAGGGGAAGAGCAGAAGTCTCTCCTGAAATTGCCCAGCAGAGTCCTGGGTTGATGATGGTTAAGGTGCCTAAAGTGCACAGGCAGAGGTAATGCCCCGGCTTCTCAGGGAGAGCCAGTTGGCACTTTCCTGTGACCCCCAAGCCCTGCACCACACACAGTGGGGATGTGGCTGTGACGTCAGGAGAACATCCTCTTTGTTTCTTAAGAAAGTTTAAAAAGAAAGGAAAAAGGTGGTATTGCAATTTAAAAAAAACCCTGAATTCTGCTGTGTTCTTCCCCAGGGGGGAAGAAAGTGAGTGTCTACTTTATATTTAAACTTCCTTTGGTGAGCAGAACTGGGTTAGTGTGACATATCAGGAGTCCTCGATCTGTCTYATCATAAGAAGGAAACCACATTAAAGGGTGCCTTCCTTAATACTTCTCTCCTCTCCTCTTCCTTTTTTGAGTTGGAAAGTTTTGAAGTATCGTGTCCCAAAGGGTTGTGATGGTGATGCTGTTTGCCCACAGCAGGTAGCATGCAGTGTGGATCTGAACACTGTCTCCCTACTCCTATATTCCTATACTGCATTGGGTACCCTARAAGTAGGATATTCACTGTATAGCTTTCAGCTAGAGAATTTAAAGTGCTGCCTGTTTTCAGTAGTCTCACCGTAGTCTGTTGTAGCTGCAGGGCAGTAGGGCCTGCAGGAGCTGAGCCCTTCGAGTCCGGAGCATAGCATATCCAGGAGCTGCAATGACTGTGTCAGTAGAAATGATGCACAGAAAGCAAAGCTGCTGGCTAATCTGGGCTGAGCAATTTTTAAGGCTTCCACGGTTTGTGTGCTGTGCTGCCTAAGACATATTGATGCATGGGAAGCAAACAGGAGCAATGCATCGTTGCCTTAGTGGCAGGCTGCTATGGCTGGATTTTTGAACAGTCACTGTATCTAATGTCAAATGAACAAGCTTTAGTCTTCACTTTTGTAAATCAGAACGAGATGTTTCTTTCCCTTTCAGCTCATGAACGTCAGTGAAAGTAGGTCAAGAGAAGGAACACCAGTGTAGTTTCTCTTTCTCTTAGAGAGCTGGTTATGAACTTCTGTGATTAGCTGGAGACATTCATTAGTTTTGCTGCTGTTACCACTTTTGTTTTTGAATTTGGAATGTTAATCACGTTCTTAGTTGGTAGCAGCCAAACACAGCTATTACAGAGTAATAGATCAAAGTAATAGATCATTGTGCTCATAAAGGGAATGTATCTTTCGTATAAAATTTAAATATTATACAACGTGAACTCATGTCTTCAGTCCTTACTCAGGCAGAGTCCCCAGGCTGGGAGGCAGTCTTCTGGATCTTGTCTAATTCCTCCTAGTCTGCATGCTTATTTGGGTAATGCAAGAAGTTTGAGAACACTTTTTGTTTGCCATTTTTTTCCCTAGCTTTCTCTACATTTGCTGAGTGCATTGTGGTCTGCTGAATGTTTTTCCAAGCATGAGTCTCAAGCTTCCAATCTTCAGGGCTAGCCCTCAGCTGTTGTAKTCTCTGGAGGAATGGCATTATCCTGGCCTCCTTTGGTGGGGGAGTCTGAGCAGTGACTCATGCAAGAGGGAATCCCTGAAGAATGATCAAATCAATCCTTCTGCCAGTGCAGCAGTGGCTTCCTGCTTTCAGCTTAACCCCTTACTGGCTGCTCTTCAGCCAAGAAGCGTCATATGAAGCAGAGCAAAATAAACTGTGCAGCCCCATGACTCTGTGTCTTACCCACAGAGAATGAAGTATCTTGTGAAGGCAGGGCACACTGAAAGGGCCACAGGAGAAGCACTGTGAGGACTTTCTCTGGAAGGAGAGCCCCTCACGGTGCGGTCAGAGAGAAGACACCTCTTTGGATAAATAATGAKTGTTCAGAAGTGGACTACAATTTGCTCAGGACTTCTGCAGTACCGTTAAAAAGCTCTCATGTGTTGATGTGAGGCCTTATTTTACTGGATTCTGGGCAATGTTCTGTTGCTTGTACATCAGACCATATTTTCCAGTGACAAGCAATGGTATAAAACAACAGTTGAAACCTAGGAGTAGTGAAAATGTGAATGTTAAGTGTACGTTGAGAAATTCACTCTTCTAAATTCAGAATTTCCTTAGGCTGAGGAGTCACACAAAGATTTTATGTCTTAAAAATTGCACTAATAWTTTTTTTTTCTAATCTCCTTTCTGTCTCTCTTTGTAGTCATGCATTTCTCTTCTGAGGTTCAAAAGTGTCTTGTGTATGTCATGGTTGTTGGGTGCCATGTTGACGATGGCCAACACCCATCTATTTTTCACTGGAAGAATTAATACTTTGTAAAATATTAAAGTCTGGAGCTCTTTGCTGACAAGGGCCTTTGATGTCTGCACGCTGAGGTTTGCTGTGGCAGCAAGGTGTGCATTTTAGTTACAAAAGTAGGTGAAACMAAGTTGGTGTTAGCTRTGGGAGGGTGTGTTTGGCTGGGAGTGAGAAAATGTTTCCTGTWAACACATGCATCTGCATGGATCATKATTTGGAATTRCAATAAAAGATTGATTTYGCTACTTACAATTTAAAAACTTTKTATTTCATTTGTAGGTTACAAATGTACCAGGYAACAAAAATCTTGAGKGAAGTTCAGAAAATGCAGGGATGCTTGGAGAGTGTGTTTTAGGGACTGCATATCTGTCAGCTACATTTTTTGGTAACACTTTCTACAAACATTCTGTTTTCAAAGCTGATTTTTTTAAGGTAATGTGAATTACTGAACACAAAGCAGAACAAAAGCCTAACTGATAGATTATGATTAGTGATCTATGAAACTGATCACTGTGGTGAAAACATCCTGATTTTCTTCCCTTGGTTCACAAAATGTATCCTGTAACTGATGAGTGATAGCTCAGTGGTGAGACACAAACCCAGTATYCCAAGGAACAAAGCACAGGAAAGTTACAGGTACATTATGGTACAGGTAAATTACAGATTATAGTTCCTGGTATGCTACAGAATGTTTGGGGATAGAAACAGTAGCCCTAGGTATTTTGGGGGTTAGAAAAAGTCTCATATTGAGRTCTGAAAGTGTTAATGAAAATCACTCCTCGCTCTAAAACTTCTTGCTCTTGTAGTTTTTAGCAGTGGAACTAGCTCAAGTATTTCTGGACTTCATGGATTTGGCCAAGTCTATACATACCTAAGAGATCAGGTTAAACTGACTAAATCTTTATAATCAATTTGCRATCTGTGGGCAGAAATGGTCATTTGATGTATTATTATTAATTATCATTGAGTTGCCACTAGTGAAGTTAGAGCTCCAAACCCATTTCTTTGCTTTTATACTTAGTGATGAAAGCTCAGGGCAAGGGTAGTAAAGAGCRAAGGGGCAGAAATGTAACACCCAACTTCACTATGGGATTAGTTTCTCAAATAACACTGACTTTGGTATTTTGACTCTGGGCTGTTAATGTTGAGGGTGGTTCTGTCCTGGTCAAAGGCTGTGTYTGAGCTTCCCTGTAACAAATGCCCCCCTTCCTGAAGATGCATCAGTCTCTTTGATGGACATTTGTAGAATTCACAATTTGTAATGCAGTATCTCTSAGTAACTCCAGACCAGCAGACTTCAATGTTTTTGAACAAGTTGTTAATTACTCAGACTGCAAATCAACAATAATCCTGGCACCTACACACTTCAGTAACCTAGTTGCATAATATCCTCAGCTATTGCACCCTAAGCCTTTGACACTCAAAGTTCCTGAAAGATGGAGAAATAAACAGCCTATAAGCAACATTTCCTCCAGGGATTTTTCCTTTTGAATATTTTCAAACAATTAGGGAGCTTTTCAGATTTAGCATTGCTTCACATTCTTTGTTCTGCTCTTGTTTTAATTTTGTTAAATGGATTTTTCTGTCCAAACTGTTCCTCCTCCCTGCTGAACAGGTTTTGCTCTTAGAACATAAAGGTGTTGATGTGTAATAGTAATAATTACAGCGGATGAAAGATAACTGKGTGAGAACACCAATTTAAATTTTTTGTCTATAAATGCCAAAGGAARTCATAGCTTTCTGTAAGTATTTCGAATAGGAAAACTTAACAGTTTGCCTCCTGTTAGATGTGTGGTCAAGCTTGGTCAGCTGAATTTTTGCTCAAGGTAAATGTGATATGGAAAAGAAGGAAGCTGGATGAATTTAAGTGTCTGCTCTACCGTTTCACAGATTTTTTTTGTCCCTCTCAAATTTCCCTGTCTCTGGCAAAGATTAGAATCAATCAGTTGCTGCCTTGAGGTACAATTGTCAGYCTTATAAATTCAGTTCCTTTTCCCACATGTTTGTGTGAGCAGAATTTACCTTGTCATATGGCAGGTAACTCAAACATAGTCTTTTAGCTTCAGGRGAATTTACAAAAAGTTCTGCAAAGTGATATGTTGACAAAGCATTTGAGTGGCATGTGAGTGGAACGGATGCATTGGGGAAGCATGTGGGCTTTCTGGTTTGACTCAGATACACTGTGGAGCTTAGGTTTTGGAGTCTGTTTTGATGTGATGTGATGTGATGTGATGGTGAGATGGGTGACCTGAGTCTTGGCAGAGCTCCACTTGGTAAAAGATCTCACATTCTCAGAGATCTTTCCATTGCTCTTTCCATTGCCAGTAGCAATTTGGGGGCAACTGGCCAAAAAGGGGTCACGTTTCATGCTGGTAATCATACTGTAGCTCGCATAATAAATAAGCAAGTAGCAAAACTCTCCTTCCCCCGCTAGCCAGATAGACAGATACTACTTAATTTTGTCTTTATCTGTCTGTTTATCCAAGTTCAGGACACACGTTCCAGTTAGCAGTGAGCAATTGCACACTGACTCACGTACAGTGAGGCTAAAAATTCGGGAAACTAGATAAACTGGAAACTTCAAAGGCATACAAGTTGGGAGCTTGGAGTTCACGTGAAGGTCACTTGGAACCTAGTTCCTAGAGATGTATTGATAGCTGAAGGGATTTCTGGCCAGTGCCCAGAAATAGATACCCTTGGGTGAATTGTGTCATCAGATGCAGGAGTCATTTGAYGGTGGAACCCTTTCACGCGCACAGAGGAGTAGTAATGCCGCTTGTAGGAAATGTCAGCACGTTTCAGTTTTTCCTGGCTGTTTAGTCTAGGGAATGGTGAAGACAGAGCGGGACAGCAGCCATACACATGAGATGGTGTCAACAGCAGCAAGCYTCATCTAGGGTGCTGCTCTCACAGTGAAGAATGAGAGCAATCAATCACAGATACTTACTGCGGACAACAAAGAAATAAGGAATAACCATATGGTCTCAAAAGCCACTTGTCTGAGTAATCCTGTAAATTTTTTATTATTCTAGAGAATGTGTCCAAATGCTTCACGTTTATTCTTTCATGTCTTCCAGACTAAGTGGCTTCAAGCAGCTGTATCTGTGCGATCAAAACTTTGTGTCTGAAYTTTTACAACTGGCACAAGATTTCAAGTAGTTTTTACTGTTACTGTTCCAGTAGGAAGCTGTGTCCAAACACTCAAGAATTCACAGCCCTTACCAGAAAGCTGAGTATCTAATGAAGCCCTCAGTGCCTAAAGACWGTGGAGAAAAGAAGTATGGTGGGTTGACCTTGGCTGGATGCCAGATGCCCACCACACTGCCCTCTTACTCCCCCTCCTCAACAGGACAGGGGGGAGAAAATACGTTGAAAAAGCTCAAGATAAAGACAGGGAGATTGCATATCAGTTACCGTCACAGGCAAAACAGGCTCCACTTGGGGAAAGTAATTTATTGCCAATTAAAAATAGAGTAGGATAGTGAAAACAAAGGTAAAACTGAAAACCATCGTTACCCCTGCCTACCTTCCCAAGCTCAACTTAACTCCTTCATTCCTGTCTTCTGYTTCCTCCCACTGAGTGGCACAGAGGGTCAGGGAATGGAGGCTGTGGTCAGTCTATAATAGCTCCTCTTCACCTTCCTTCCTTCCCGTGCTGTTCCCTTGTTCCAGTGTGGGGTCCTCCCATGAGAGACAGTCCTTCATTATCTGTTTCAGTGTGAGTCCTCTCGACGAGGTTTGGTCCTTCAGGAATGGCCTGCTTCAGCATGGGYTCCTGTTAGAAAACCTGCTTCTGCCTAGGCTCCCCTTTGCAGGCTGCAGCTGCTGCCAGGAGTGTGGGCTCTGAGTGGCTGCAGRTGGAATTCTGCTCCGGTTGTTCCATGTGCAGGGAGCTACCTCACCATGGTCTTCACCATGGGCTGAAGAGGAATCTCTGTTCYGGCCGCTGGAGCAYCTCCTACCCCTCCTTCACTGTTGTGGGGTTCTGCAGAGGTGTTCCCCTCACTTATCCTCACTCCTCTCTCTCACAGCTGCTGCACAGAGTTCTTTCCCCCTTCTTTAGTATGTTGTCAAAGAGGTTCCACCAGCTTTGCTGAGGGGCTCGGGTTTGGCCAGCTGTGGGTCCATCTTGGAKCCATCAGGAACTGGTTCTGTCAGACATGGGGGCAGCTCCTGGAATCTCTCCACCCCTGCAGCCCAACCATGAGCCACACATTGCTACATAAACCAGTACAAGGAGATACCTTTGAGGTACTTAATTTTTGGAGGGAATGCCTACCTCTTTTGGAAAAGGACAGCTTGTCTCCTGTTGCTTTCCTGACATCATTAATGTTCATGTTTCAGGTGGGCATCACAGGAAAAGTGGGGAGAGCTGAGGGAAGAGGAGCATGTTCCTTTTTGGTCTGTTAAGGAAGGAAGATTCCACCTTCAGTGTGGAAGAAAATATAATGGCATTAAGAGAGGAATAATAGATGAATTGTTTCCAATGAATGTTTTGTTGCTAGGAAGCTGATGTCAAGGCAGAAAATCAAAGGAGGGGAGGGGGGACCACTAAGATGGAGCTTGACCTTCTTGGAGAAGAAGAGAAAGAAGAAAAAGGACATGAGGGGGACAATGAGATGGATAAAAATTAAAATTCTGTTCAAAAGTTTCCTGGTTAGCTCAGCCAAAAAGTCATAAGGAGTTGCCATAATGGGATGTTTCTGGAGGTTGAGAAGTTGTGGTCATGCAGCTGAAGAGTTGAAGTGTCTCAAAAGGTATAGAAGAAGGAAGATTTGAAAGCATTTGGATCAAATTTACATCTTAAGATGAGAAATAACTAGAAATAGCTATATTACAGGTGGTAGTATTGGCATGCAGCACAGAAGTAAAGAATTGTTATGGAAGAAAAATTTGGAACTTGATTTAAACTGGCTATGAGGTTTGTTACTTCAATAGACTGAGAAAATATGAGACAGATTAGACTGAAGAAGATGGACCAGGAATATTTTACTCATTTTCAGCTGCAGAGTCACAGGTTCAGCCTACTAGAGTTTCCCAGAGRAAAGTAAAATTGTGAAGACAAGGAGATGATGTGAATGTAATCAAAACCAGAGTGAAGTGCTGTCATGACTGCTKGTGGGTGGCTGTGCTGGGTGTGCTTGCTTTGACCTTCTTGCTCTAGAGAGATTTTTCAGGGATGTCAAGCTGCAGTTTTACTTGGAAGTTGTGTCTTAGACCTGGAATTACTTAAAGTTATTAAATAAAACCCTCAGACCAAGGATAATTTGAATAGGGGGAGGTGCCAGAGAGCACAAATTGCACAACCAGCTTCCATTCTGCTGCAAATAGTACCTGGCAGGTCTTTCCAATGGTTTTGGCTCAAAAGGAACCCTGATCAGTCAGTTGTCAGCACWGTGCCTCTTTTTAATTACCTGGACTAAAATTACAGTTCATTTGCAAATGCTGTTACTCAGAATAATTAGGTCTGTTAGACATACTGTGGTAAAAGACAGCTAAAAAGGYTCGCGGTGTAGGCAAAGTGAGTCCCTCAGCTTTTGGCTTGCCCAGCTGAGCAACCAGAGAGGGACCGTATGCCTGGCACGGATTCCAAAGTGCCATAAGATCCAGTCTGTGCTGGATTTTTACACCTGGTGGCTGCACGACATTCTTATTGTTAATYCAAGGTGAAGAAGAGAGAAAAAGTAACTTTGAGAGGATCATATTGATGGCACACGTACCTAAGTCTACTTGGTACTCAGCTCAATACTGCAAAAATGTATTAGCTGAAGGAGTGAACAAAATACAGGTACTGCAAAAATGCTTCTGAGGAGGCACCAACAAATACAGCACCTTTGATGTGGAAATAAAAATAGGTCAGTTATGCCTGAGCCCTGCCATGCATGGATGGAGGCAGAGGGTATGCCAGGGATGGGGGAGCAAAGCTGTGGGGACATCTCTGTAGCAGGACAGTAGGCTGTGAGGAAGGCAGACCAACAGCTGGGGGACTCTCTGGTGTAGAAGAGGGAAATAAAGTAAGTGAAAATCAGACCAGATGTGTGGTCTCATAGCRAAAGTAGTGTAAGAGGAAAGAGTGGAGGTGGCTGAAGAGGCAATCAGGGACAAGGTTCTGGGCAGTAGGCAGGTCATGGCACCAGCAGGAGTGGCAGCAGGAGGTAGAGCTGCTCTGAAGGTGGCTCTGGGCCCAGGAGGCATCTCACTGGTCACATATCCCTAAGAGTCTGAGATCTTAGGAGAACAAAGTGCCATTGAGGAGATCAAAAGAAAGGTCTTGGCCACTTACATTTCAGACACCGTCTGCTAGCAGATGCTGTGTTTCTGAATGTTTTATTGCTCCCTTGCCCCATCTTCCCTGTACATCCCATGTCAGACTGCTTGGCTGGTGTTGGTTCATCCTTCGTGCTTGGCCCTTGTAAATGTCTCTAAGATGCACCCCAGTGTGTCAGCACAGGCACAGAATCCCACCCACTTGGCGGGACTTCCTTCCCTTGCTGGTGTCCAGCTGGGGAAATGTTCTCAGCGAAGCACCTGTAAGACCAGCTTAGAAAAGTGCCCTGGCTGCTTGTGGCATCCCCAGATCCAAAAGGCTTCTGCCCCTGCAAGATCTGGCACTGGTAGTACACTCGTGCAAATCTGTGAGGGCCAGCTGGCGAGGCGGTGACTGTGGGTCAGGACTGGCATGGGAAGTGCTGTCCTCCAAGCAGCAGAGCTGCCTCCTCGCCTCTTTCACTGGCAGCCCAAYTTGCCCTTGCCCTGGAAGCTGATGGCACCTTTGCGCAGAACTAGACAACACATAAATCTGAAAGATGAGACTTTGCCATGATCTTCATCCTCTTCTTTGTGTGGACACCCACCCATTCCTTCTGAACATGTTCACGGATCAGTCATCTCTCTGTCATGAGGGTACTCACCAGGGAAGAAGGGTTGCAGTGCAAGTTGAAAGCTTGCAAATTCTTMATTCCTCAGGGATTTAAATATGCATTGTTTGGGCCAAATAGAAAGGTAGACGGTCTTTGCAGAGCACCTCAAAGTGACGCTGCATTGCATCTGTGCCYTGCCTGTTGTGAGCATGTTAAAGTAATCTGGGCTGTAACATAGGAATTATTGTTCAGGATAATCTCACAACACATTAATCAAGTAGTGGGTTCCTTTGGGAGGGCAGGGCTTGTTTCACCTTTTTACTTGGATATATGAATGTAAATATAGATTTACAGTGCAACCAGTGCAGTCAAACTCCATAGAAACACAGACTGGAAGAATATAAAATGTGTCCTGTGTACAGGCAGTGAAATCCTAGATAATGTCTATTCTTCTCATCTCTCAAGTGAACACAGGTCCACTAAAGAATAWAGACTGTTTTAACCTCCTGTAGTAAAGTGGAATCACTTAAATATATCTGAATGCTCCCATTATGCCCATTTCATAGAAGCAAGATTTAAGTGGTTGCCAGATGTTATACCCTCCTGAGTTTCCAGACTTAAGGTTTTTTGCTTTTGTATATTCTCCCCCCTTTCTGCAATCCATCAGTTTTGAAAGTTATGCTGGTGGTTTGATTGTTGTGAGTTTGCAAACCCCTGACACTATTCTTGCAATTCCTGGAAGACAAAGGTAAACCCAGCCCTAGAAACCCCAGGGGATCTCTCTGGATGGGCAGTGATAAGGGGAAGACGCTACAAAAATGTCTTTGGAAAGACTGCACAGCTCTTTGTGTTGCTCTTCCAGGAGGAAAATCAGTATATCATGGTCTGCAAGGCTCTATTTGTGAATAACTGATGCTGCTAGATTTACACAACTACTTTTTAGCCCTGCCTCTGTGTTAAAACAGACGTTTACAGTGCGTTTTTATGTGGAAATCTTGTAGCTGGGTGTGGTGGGGAAGCCGCTTGGTGACTCATACTGCAGGGAATTCCCTGATGAATTAGAGTATTTTTACTTCTGGACTTGTGCGCAGTTTCCTTCAACGCTGGAGCGAGCGGCCGATAAGAGCAGGCGACAAAAGCCCATTCACCTTTCAGCTACCCCATGGTAAAACAGGGTGTTTATGYTTTGCAGAGCTGAGAATCCACCCCACATAATGTGTGGGTTCACAGCATTTTCACCATTAGCAATCCCAGGTGCTCTGAGTGTCATGGCAACAAAAAAAACAAGACAGAAGCGGATGGTGGTGGAGTGCACCCAGAGCAGGGCTGACTATAAATAACAGGGATTGGTCTGTAAATGTCAGGTTTCCTGACAAACCTGGTGTCTTCAGCTGGCAGGAGTGCTGATGGCCACCTGTCAGCACAGAACGGGCCGTGAGCAGCTTCTCCTTCCCCCGACACTGCCGCACTCCTCTTTGGAGGARGAGGGATTTGAGGGTCATTCATCCAGCCTGTGCACGGTTCACCCGTGAAGCCTCGGCTCTGATGGGTCAAYGGTTGTTGCTGCTGGCAGTGAGGGAGCAGGGCACAACACCGGGGACTCCACAGGGCTTCTGCCCTGCCCTTCCGTGCACAAATGTTTGGGGTTTATTTCCATTCTCTAAAAAAAAACCTCACAAAATATAAGAAACCAGTATAAGRCCTTGACCCAACTTTTTAGCTATATAAAGAACTGTCTTTCCCTTCAAAATATTGCACTATGAATCTTAAAAAMCCCAAAACAAAGCCAGACATTTGGTTTGGAGAAGACACTTTTTATTACTTGGTAAAAGTAAGTAGTAAAATGAAAGGGAATTAAATAAGACCTTTGGAAAAGCCATTTTCTCCCTTTTCCTCTGTGCCTCCTCCTCTCCTTCCTYTCCTGACTCCATCTCCCCCCCTCCCATATAACAACTGCCCATTTGGGTACGGTAATTCCAGAGAGCAAACTTTAACGGGAATGCCTGAAATGTGTCTGCTTCAGCTTTGTGTTATGTCTGTAATTTGAATTATTTGCATTTTGGAAAGGTATAAATTGCTCTGGTGTACTTGGGTTGGCTGGCGGCCAGGAGGGAGTTGCCTCGGGCCCAGACCAGGCGCGTTGCTGCAGATGTGGCAGGCATACAATGGAAACTTTTGTGGGCGAGCAGCCCTCACTCCTCCAGCACACGCTGACAGAAGGCGGCATCCCGCCTGCTCACCAGGCTCCCCGGCGGATGGGCACTGGGCAAAACCGTTTTCTCCAGCATGGGCAGACTATCTTTAATTTTAGGGCTCCCACAAACTATTCCAAAGCCATTATTCCTTCTTTTATTTATTTTTTTTTTAATTTCAGCTGAACTGTTTAAACCTGCAAAACATGTTTACTGTAAAAGGTTGACGTAGTGGTCTAAGGTTTCCCTCCTGGAGCTGGTCCCAGTCCGTGGGCGTTGAGATTTCCCTCTTGGTTCACCAGACGTAATATGAGGAATTGTCTTTCTTTCTTTCTTTCTTGCTTTCTTTTTTTTTTTGGTTCTCTTGCTTCATAACAACTTTTCCTCCCTGTGTTTTTGTTAAATGAAATGTCACTAGCTGTTAATGAGTTGTCTATTCCCAACTTCTTCCCTCTCTTCCCTTTCTCCTCAGTTGCTGAGCAGCRATGGTCTGGACAATCCCAAGGGAATTTCTTGGAGCAAAACCCGTATTGTTCTTTTTAGCTTCCAAAGACAAGCCACATCTCTGGATTTTTATTTTCTTAATAGTTTAGATTACAGCATTTAAGCTATTTCTGAACAAACTCTTTTTGTCACTGTAAAAATTTAAAAAATGCATAAAGGCAGTGCTGCGTGAAATAATTGAAAGATTAGCTGGAGATGGAGTAATTTTGAATTTTACTAAAGTATCGGCAGGAAATAAAAGCCAGAAACCTGAATCAGATCATTCGTCTTGCAAAGCACGAATTAAACATAGCAAAAAACCTGAACTTCTGGTAATCGGTTTACAAAGCCAAATTGAACACATGTTAACTACTAGTCTGGACGTCTGTAGGTTTAAAAAAAAAGCCCCAGCAAACCCCTAATAAAGCAGAAGTTCCTACATTTTGCAAAATGTTTGGTAATGTCGTGTTGCTTTTATAACTGATTGAATTAACTGGGGGCAGGCAGGCACRGCTACAAGGACTTTATGAGGAGAGACCTGGAGATAAAGGAGGCTGCTCCCAGACAGGGGATGTGTCCTGGCTTGCTGAATTTTGGTCAAGCTTTTTCTACTGGCAGCCCAGGGGAAGCATCTGTTGGATAAATTGTGAAGTGATCACCAGTCCTCCCAAGAAGTCTGCTTCAATTCTGGCTCTCTCTGAAGGCATCGTTAATGAGACTCGAGCACAGTCTGGCTGCTCCTGCTCTCTCTGCAGCTGAACGTGGCACTACCAATTAAAGGGATTCCTTTCCCAGCGTCACAAGTTAAAATGTAGGAAGAAACTGAGGGACGATCTGCTAATTGTTTTCCTACTGAAAAAATCCACTGTGGTATTTGTGCTGCAACCTTCATGTTGTGCTTTTTTCCATACATTAAAAAGAAAGGGGTTTTGGACATTGAAACAATTGTGAAGGATAGTCCCTCAGCAGCATTCCTTTCGCAGTAGGACAGCTGTACACAAAAATGTTATTTACAGACATTTGTAATAAATCAAGCAGTTCTAAATGCGTCACTTCCATCCTGGCCATGAAAGCAAAGAGAGAAGAAAAAGTGCATTCACTCTTTTACCTTTCAGAGAGCTGTTTTTCTAAGGCAGGCCCACATCCATGTGATGAAGTTCAAAATAACTAATATTTGCAATTGCCAGACCCAATGCTGCAATAAATGTACAAAAGAAATGACATAAAGTCTCAGTTTTGCCTTCATTTCAGTAACATCTGACRGTGGTGGGACTCCTGAAGCTACATGTGCCTCTGTTGCCCAGCTTGTCCAGCAGTTTGGTTATGGCCTTTCATTTGTGTTTTTCTAGGCCTGCAGAATGGAAACCTTACATTCTGTATTGTTCTCATTTCTTCCCTGTTGAGGTTTGAAGATGCAAGGAAGTGAAAGCCCACCTTGTCGTCCAGTGTTTTCTGTATCAGTGACATTTAGGAAAAATGACTAGTCAAAACCAGTTTCTTCCAAATKATGTGTTCCAAGAAAAAGTTACAGTTGTGGCTTAAATCTGTGTTGGCTTGAAAACAGAAATTCAGTAAATTAGGAGGACCCAACACACCACTGAAAGCAATTCCAGAAGTGGGACCGCTGCAGCTGAACTAAACCAACTTCAAAATGTAGTCTAAAGCGGTGTTTCCCCAGCCTATGGCCTTGCCTTTTAACCCTGAATTATGACACGCCAGACTAGGAGTATATTAAAATCAAATCCTGCATGGCTGAGTAGCTTCCTTAATACTGCTTTTTGAAAAAATGTGTTTAATATTAATGTTGAATGTGACTAAAAGCATAAGCAGTGGTCAAAAGGCATCATAGGCAGTGGTGGTGTTGTCTGAAAATTCAGTGCGGTGTTATGTAGAGCAGTTGCATGTTTTCTCCAGGCCAGTGGCAGAACAAATTCACGGTGGCTCTCGCCCATGACAGTGCCGTGCACTCTGGGCTGTGGTTCTCCCCCTCAGAAAAGCTAAAGGGACTCCTGCCCCAGCCTATCCGTTTGGGCAAAGTGTTGTGAGAGCTGCTTTTCACATATGCAGTGCCCCTTCAAAGAGATTGTTTTTGCAAAAGTCATTCTTTTCTTGGCTTGGGAGAGGAAAAAAGGACAGAACTAGATATCTTTTTCTTTTGTCTTTTAGATGGTCACCATGTGTGGGAAATGGAAGCCAAAACCGACAAAGAAATGTGCAAGCCAGTAAGTCTGCCTTAAATATTTTAACATCAAGATGAAAAATATATAKTGCCTTCTCCAGCACTGTTACTAAAGAGGGGTTTCCAAGGCTTTGGCACTGAAACAGAACAAGTACTTAGGCCTTCCCTCCTGGAAATATTTCTTTAATGCGAGTATGGGGTAAAAAGTCTTTGCTGGAAGCTATCCCAAAAGTAGGAGAGACCATTTGGAAAATATTTTTTCATTGTCCAGAATGGGCCAGTCCCCATCTCCTCATCCTTTGTCTTGCTGGGTCAGTTCTTCTCTCGGCTCCCAAAGCAATTTCTGATCATTTTCCTTGGCTTTCTTCTGTCTTCAGTAGAGTGTGAGTCCCCTCTCAGGAGATCTGCCCCACACTGGAGGTGTGGCTCCCTCAGCCATGATTCTGAGTGGGAAGTACCTCCACTATTCCACGTCTGCAGGAATATGCAATACTTGCAAACCTACAGGCAAATAATTTAAAGATCTTGGCTGAATTCAGGCCAAATGCTAAGAAGAGCATTCCCTGTTACTCTTTCAAGAAGTGCCAAGGGAGGTTTTGATGGTCATAGCAGACTTCACTGTGCATATGTGTAAGCTGATGCCCTAGAATCCAAGTCATTCCTTAGCCCCGTGCTGGAGCATTTGGTTTCTGACGGTGGAAGATCATCCACACGGTCTCCAGCCCTTTTTAGTGTTGCACTAGATGTTCTTGCAACAGTGAATCTCCTAACAACAGAAACTAGCATGCTTAAAACTTCCTGAGTTGTTATATGAAAAAATATTGCACTGTGGAAAATGGAAATATTTGAGTAATCCTGTCCTAATGCCTTTCAAAGGAAATTTTGTTAGGTTCAGATATATCAGGGGTGACCTGCCAACTGAGCCGTTGTGCTTTCTCCTGCTGAGTTAGAGACCACAATTTGATTGTGATCCCAGATTCTTGACAGAGGCAGGGTGGATAGAGCCGTGTCCACATGCAGGATCATATTTGCTGTCCAAAGGTGATTTTAGCCATGCTAACATTATTTCCCTACTTCTAGAATCCTTGCCATGGACACTGTGGTTGGTGGGAAGCCATCCAAGCCCACCAGTTTCCCTTCAGAGCATGTTTCTCCTTTTGAGCCTGGGCACCTTCTTCTTGGGGTTAACTTTTCAATACTGTTGTACAGCTCRACTGCCTTAGTCATGCCTTGACTTTCTAATTTGTTGCTTTTGCAGAATTCATTGGTGGTTGAGATACCACCTTTCCGCAATCAGAGAATTACCAGCCCTGTTCAGGTCAACTTCTATGTCTGCAAYGGGAAAAGAAAGAGAAGCCAGTACCAGCTTTTCACCTATCTTCCTGCTAATGGTAACAAAACAAATTCCTTATCTCTGTTAGTAAAAGTGGGAGATAATGATGATTGCTTAGAAAGATACATGTTTCTGATAAGCCTTTAGTAATTTGAGTGTTTTGGAGGTATACCTGGTGCTATGAGAGTGAGAATAAATCCAGGAGAGCTGCCATTGTTTCTGCTGCCCACACAAGAGATCTCCTCTGCAGATTATTTCCATTTGCATTTGTGGCAGAGACCTCTTGAAACAAGGACTTCTGCTTTTGAGAGCTGAAGAGCCACATCATGAACTCACATGTTTGTGAAGGCACTGAGCTCTCTGCCAAACTACTGTCAACCCTTGGTCTGAGTTTCTAGCCCCAGAGGGTAAATTGTGTTTGAATAACATTTCTGAATTCACACCACAACTTTTTAAGCATGCTGGGCTCTGATCTGGAGGTGGTGTGTGGATTCTTTGCAGTCATCTCGCACCTTGGTGCCTTGCACAGGGCGAGAATTGAGATGGACAGCATGGGTAGAGATCAGAGTGCTCCATGCAAAATGCTTCATGGATGGGAAATGTTCGAAAACATGTGCCAGTATTTTTTTTTAGCTTATATTGGTAGCTGTGAAGTGACAATGAAGTCACCCATGATAGCTGAATTCCAAGCAGGCTTGTAATGAAGATTTTAATAGCTAGTAAATCAAGATTTCTTTTAATATTTGAAATAGCTCTTGTACTGAGCACACTCTTTTGGGGAAAGTAGGAAAAAAAAAGGGTGGTTCCTTTGTTGTTGTTCTGGAAGGAAAAGGAATTAGAAAAAAATCATTAGATTATGCTTTTTTGTAGACTTTCGAAGTGAAAATAATCCTTCCTTGGAAAATACCCACAAAGTAATACTCAAGTCATGTCACATGACTTGAAGACATTCTAACTTTTTGTAGGTGAAATCCCATAAAGTACACATTTAGAACTTCACCCACTTAGCATGCATGCACTTTAATTGTGACTTAAATTTAAAGCAAGAGTACAGGAAACCTGGCATGGCAACTGAGTGTTTATTGCATATGTTCTGTGTATCTGTGCTTCTCTGCATCAGCCTATTTATGCAAACTTCATCCCCAGTGGGGATATCTGTCTATATTTAAAGACTATTCATCTCTTAAATTGGAAAGAAAAAGAGTTGTTGTTTTCTTTCACAACACTTTTCAGCAACAAAAATCAGTTATAGAGGTAATCAGGTATTGCCTTGTCACCCAAGTAACCCTCATAAATATTTCAGATTCAGGCCTCTTGTTAACTGCTGTTTATTAAGCAGCATCTTCCCTCCAGCCTCTACCTAGGGCCCTTTTTTACCATTGTATTCTAAACCCTGGGAACAGTGTGCACTCCTGCAGAGTTGGTTTATGCTRTCACCATTCTATGTTTAAAACATTTGATGTTTCATTTGATGTGAAGAGATGGGAAYATAGACATAGTGACAGCAGACTGAGTGACAACAGAAGACCAGCCTAGGCCTTATTCTGCAAAGACATCTTTAATTGTGGTAATTGTTGAAAACATTAGGAATCCTGCTTAGTCTGCTGTACCAATTTAAATACAAGTGAAATATTTTCATTTCAGTGTAAGGAAACCTGAAAGAAAAAAAAATGCAATGCCAGGGTAGGGTAAAGTAAAGCAGGTATTGCTAGTAGATACTCCTTCCATTCCTGTTTGGTTCTCCACACACATTCTCTTAATACACATATATATGTGCATATAGGTAATTAGAAAACATGTTGCATTCCTTACAGTCTCTCCATAACAATGGTGAAAGTGAATGTGCTTCTGCAATCATCAGAATTAATAACATAGTATCTTTTTATTATGCTTGTGTTGTAATGCCTGTGTTAGAGCAGCAAGGTTTTGCCCTGATCTGGCTGATGTTTTCTTCATCACGCTTTTCAACTGTGTATTTAGAAATCATATACAGTGATTGAATCAGTCATTTATGCTGCATGGTTTCTAGGAGTCTTTTTAGGCTTTATTTGATTTCAGTCACGGCATTCTTTTACTGYTTGGAGACATTATAAAAAAAACGATGTTTGGGTCATGAAAAAAAATAAACCTGCGTCAAGAACCATTGGGTGATCACTGCAAAAAAAATGTAGATGAGATAAGCATGATTTTGGCCCAAGTAACACTTTGTCTGTTTAAACAAATCCCACAAACGGAGAAGGTGTAGGGTTTTGACAAGTAAATGTCAGAGTGATTGTGAAGTTTAAGATGTGGTTTTACACAAATCAGATGGTATCCTATAAGCTGCTTGTCCTTCTGTKCTTTAGGGCTAACCAAATGCTAAATTTCAGTGCCTACCATAGTTTTGCAGGTATTTGTGCGTGAAGGAGATTTTAAAAGCTTCATGACACACATCAGATATATATTTTACAGCTCAACTGGACTGTGCCAAAGCAAAATACTGTATATGGACTAAAGCCTAAATATTGTGTGAGCCCCTGTGGTGTGGCTGTGCTCCTGTGGTGGGTGTGGGCCCATGCAGACCTGTGGGAGAGCCATRGGCTTGCTGTGCAGCTCCCACCCCCACCACAGGGCAGTAGGGGTTTTTTCCTGTAGCTCCTRTTTCTCCTCATTCCCTAGGGGAAAACAGCCAGTGGATCCAGGGACTCGTGGCCTCATTCATCCCACCTCCCATGGATGGTCCTATAGCGTCTCCATGGAGCACAGCTCTGTGACACGCAGCCAGCACAAGCTGCCATCTCCAGCAGAGTGTTATTTCGCTGCCGCAGGGTTTGTCCCATGCTGCGGATATGTGGCAGGATTGTACCTTCCCTCTGCTAGCTCAAGTGTTTCGCAGAGCAGGGACTTACTTGGTGAAGATGAGTTCCTGCTTCAGAAGTAAAAAAAACTGCTGTAAAAATGAAAATCTTACTGCTCTGTAAATGAAAAGTTTAAACAACAAAACAAAACAGAAAGTAGATGCTTCACAAAAGGAGCCAAAGTCTTGAAAATGAACTCACTTAAGGCTTTGCCTTGGGACAGACTGTAAACCTAAGAACTCTTAATCCACTTCTAATTGAAATTTTGATTTACTCTTCTGCTAAATCTGAGCAACTCCTGAATCCTGTAGTAGCCTATATTGTACAGAAATTACTGTAATGTCATTTTTTTAGTATTACTTCAATGATACGCATCAYTGAGCAATTGCATATCCGTTTTGAGTTTTGTCCTGGGACTGTAGGCTGTTGAGACTCCTCCACAGACATGCCTGGYGCAGAAATATGAGTAGTTTCCATACCGTTCTGGTGCAGGTGAATTCCCACAGCTCATGTGGTAAGTACTGATACACTTCGCATTGCCGCATCCCATCAGAATTTGAGGATGAAGGCTCTGGACCAGACGGAACAGTCAGGAGTCTGAGCAGACCCTTGGCTGTTGAGCTTTCAAAGCACCTCTGCTGCTGTGGCTCTGTGCAGGGGGGCTCTGCAGCTCCCTTATGTGCAGCAAAACATTTTGGAAAACCATTGGCAAATACTGCACTTGGGAGCCCTACCGTCTAGAAAAAATGCTTTATTTTAATCCCTGCTCATGACTGCGTATCATTTTGCTTCTATGAATTTATTATATCACTGGCCCATGTATGCATTGGAAACAGGAGGAGCAGTCCTCTGGAATCGCTAGGTGTAAGCAGCAGCATTTCWGGGCTAAACTAACCTGGAGAGTCTGAAGAAGCACGCAGGCAACCAGACATATCTGCTGTGGTTCCAAATCCTGTGTTTTCATCTGCTAAGAAAGCTGAAGGAGTTCTCCTGCTCAGAAGACTTTAAACAATGAATGATAAGGATTAGATGWCTGTCTGTTTAGATTTCTTTTAAGTAGGCACAAAGCATGGAGGAAATGGGTTCAAAAACCTACTTTTGCAGATAGGAGTGAGTGCTCTCTGTTTTCTATTATCCAATGAATATTGGTATCAACAATGTTGAACACAGGAAAGCTTTTCCTTRAATTTTATTTAGTGATATTTGACTAACCAAAGACAGGCTAGTTTGTCTAGAAAATACTTAATAAAAGGAAAAAGGAGAGTTGATGTATTTCTTTTACTGGAATGAAAAATAGGCTTTTGTAATGAGTTGATGATAAAGTATTTCTGGTTTCTGTTTCTGTCAGCCTTCTTAATTGTCWAAGCATTATTAAAAGATCATTTCATTGCTTCTAGTATTTATTGAAATGGTGTTGATGTGCTGGGTATCTTTTACTTTGGGATGCATTTCACTACCCACAGGGCCAGATTTCCAACAGCACAGCATACACTCACAGAGCCATCTTTTCTGCAATTCCTTCACCCCCCTGCTGTCATCTTCACAAGTTTCCAAGGTGTTGAGCTTCTCTGAAAACCTGGCCACAGTGACTTGGTGGGGATGGAAGTCCTTTGAATCTGTGTGTGTGTTGTGCTGAGAGCCTGCCTGTGGTGACTAGATGTGCCTTAACGTTGTGGATTACAGCCCAGCAGCACAGAAGTGAAGCTTTTAGCATTGTAGAATAGAGTCACAGAATATTTCAAGTTAGAAGGGACCCATAAGGATCATWTAAGTTCAACTCCCTGCTCCTCACAGGACGACCCTTTGGTATGCAAAAAGGGTGAGCACTGCCCACGGCACATTGTYGCCAGCATCCTCCTGACTTCCTGCCTCTAAAATTATCCCCTGCTCACCATGCAGATGGGTGCAGTCAACACTTTTCTGGTGGCTGCATTGAGCAGCCATGCCTCTGTTTCACCTCAGCTCTTCCGCCCACATCTCACTCTCTAAGTTAAAAAATTACATCAGCCACCTTRGCAGAAAACTACAAAATGAGGATGCAAAGAGTTGCCACTCTGTGGTGCAGCATGTGACTTGTGCTGATTGTCTCCTGACACCTCTCACTTCTCAGTATTTGTTGAATTTTCGTGCTTGAGGTCAGCAAAATTATTAGCCTAGTCCTTTATGCAAAGCAAYGGTGATTTGGGAGCTGCTGGGGAAKCAGGGCCGAATGCAGGGAATTCCTGTGTTGGGAAAGGATCCTGGCCGGTGGCTGGTGCAATATGACCACAGCAGCTCCTCAACAAGGGGACTGAGTGTGGCTGAGCCAGGCCTGGAGCCTCAGACCTGTTGGATGTTTCCATGCTCCTGGGGGGTGTTTCCATCCAGACTGCTGCAAAGCCAGCACATGGCAGGACAGGGCAACAGAAGGGACAGGGTGAAAGAGACTTAATTCTAGATGAAAATAGGAATCATAGTTTCTCATTTTTTATACTATATACACTGACACAGTTTATTTCATTTTGGCAAGTCAGAGGCTGATTGTTACTTTTGACATTTAGCAGAGTAACTAAAAGCAGGTAAGGTTCTGTCAGAGTCCCGTTTAAGACAATCATAAAGTTCATCATCACCGGGTGCATCAGCTCCTCCCCCATCCGGGAGCTGTGCAAGGGCTGTGGCGGAGCAGAGGAGCCATGTGTTGCACTCAACAGCATTGCAYCCTCAGGTGCTGGGTACCCACTGGAGCTACCCACCCTTCATCTTCATCCAGGTGACGTCCATTTCCAGCAGTCAGCCAGAGCCTAGCCAGCCACATTCARCCTGCAGATGGAGTTAGTCTTGATCTATACATAGAGGCAGAACGCTGCCTGTGGTGCTCCACCTTCACCTGGAAGGCCAAGAAGACCCATTACCTATCTGATGTTCCTGGGAACAGGCAGGGGTGGACAAGCACTATATAGAAGCCCCTGACTGTGCATGACCRTCAGCAATTATCACCCATAAAAATTAACTTCCAGTGCATAAAATTGTCTTTTGTCAGTACCTCCCTTTTCAGATATTCCCCTTCAGATGAAAAATCCCAGCCTSTAGTTTTGGTCATTGAACTCCTCTGAAGGAGCATTTTGAAGACTCCATCCCTTGCTTCCCAGTGATTTCACATGCRTATGTTAGCAACAATGGGGCTTTAGGATTTCCCAATTAGCTTAAAAGCCAAAAGGTAAAACTTGTGTKGGTAAGCAGGGTTTAGAATTACATGGGCTGGAGATGTTTTTTTTTTTGTTTTTTCTTGATCACCATAATTATTCTAGACCGGTGATTGATCCTAAAGGGGCTGCAGTGGTGGAACCTGCTTTGCTATTCTGCTTCATGTGTCAGGGGAGAAGGGGTGAAGTCAGCACTGGTGGTGTAATGTTGTGTAGCATCATCAGAACAGACCTCAGCCCAGTGAATTTGAACATGTCTGGCAGAGGTGACRCAGAAAGCCTTGGCCGGTGCAGCCTGGGAGTTGTGCACTGTTGAACCTCCAGCTGAAGGCAGTCGTGGAGCCAGGTGCTGCACCACACTGTGGAAGCCGCGGTGGAGATGCTCAAGTGGAGGACTCAATATCACAGGAATCAATTTTCCTATTTGCCATTGTAGGATTTAACAAAGCATCATGATGTGAAATTGTACCTTTTAAGAATTTTCAACTTCTTTTGAAAAAATGTATGCTAATGCATATTTTCTGTACTTGCACAACCAAATGCCCTCCGCCTACCTTCCATTTCTCCCCACCTGRTTTAGCAGTGCATGCAACAAGCTAYCATRTATAATCTTCTGTCTCATAAATATGTGTTGAATAACCTTATAGTTTAACAGCTGTTGAAAAGCATTTAGCAAATGAGTTMGCTGGAAAGCACTTCCCAATCAGATAATGTCACTGCCCGAGATTATTTGCTGAGGTGTAAGCACAAGGCTTCCATCTCCCTGGAGCTGTTCTTGTATAAAACTCTGCATATGCATCTGGATCCCTAACAATCTATACACAAACAAACCCAAAAAGGGCAGGCAGGCGTGTTTTAGAGTCAGCCTTCCTGATCAGCAGCATCAGTAGCAAGGTACTATCAGAAGAGGGTGAGTTCAGATACTTGTGCAGATAAAAGTTGCGTTCACACGTGTGCTGCCTAYGGTGTCTTAATAGCAGGAGGCTCCTTTTGTGCCTGAGTTACCACGCTCTGGATTTAGTAACTAAAAGCAAARGCTTGACAGCAGCTTGACCTTTAAAAACGTTTTGGTTTAATAGGTGCCTAGGAAAAACCAGGCAGTTCACAGACAGCATCTGCACAGGTCCCTGTGGTGACTGTCTCACAAGATCCCTGGGGCTGACTGTGCGTTCCCTGTCACCAAGATTGCCACTGCTGGACACGTTGGCAGGGCATTTCAGAAAGTTCTGCTCAGCCCCCACTGCTGGGGTGTTGCTGAAGCAGGGATTGTTTTGTGAGGGCAGCCAGCCCCTTGCCTCTCCCTGACCCCGACTGCTCCACAGTCAGAACAAGGGGTGAGGCCTCAAGAATGCYGGATCCAGCCAGTGCTGCAGCAGCAGCCAGGATTTTGTCTTTGCACGAATCCAGAGTGGCCAAACTGTACATGGAGGTGTGTTCACATCCCCAACTACCCTCTGGTCGACCAGCAGCAAAGCAGTGACAGGAGCTGGGATGACTGTGCAGGTCTTCTGAAGGTGTGCTGCCGGTATGAAAACTGATTACAAGGGAGGATTTCAAAGGCACAGACAGCCTTTCGGAGCTCAACTCAGTAATGGGCAATAAGACACCTAACTCCTCAAAGAGAATTCTTACCAATTGCCAGACATTTAGTCCAGAAGTTGAAGAAATGTGTGTGTGCACATGATGAAATAAGTGCTGTTTTGATTTTCATACTCTAACCAAAATTTGTGTGCTGGTGCCAGGGAACTACATCATAGTCTGCACCATGAAAGGAAGCTATTTTGTTGGATAGGTTCAATCAAACTTAAGGGCAAAAATAAATATATTCTAGTGCCATAAACTACACTGATAATAGTCTACACTGATAATACTACAAGGAAATGTGAATTGGTCAGTTAAATGTTAATCAGGATAAACMTCTGTTTACTTTATATTATTTTATTTTTTTAGTTCACGTATTTCAGTAAAATACCCCCCCTAAAAAAAAAGTTTTAAAACCCATTTGAATTGCTAAAGTGCAAAAGCAAACACACTTGTTAGAATTGTCAAAAAATACATATAATTTATATCAGAGCACTTTCTGACTCCCTTTACTGAATGTGCATGATTTATTATTTTTCTTCTAGGTTTGATATATTAACTTTTTACCTGCTAGAAGGGCCTTTCATTTAAATGTGGGCTTGCAGAACTGGCTGAAATATTTCTCCCAGATTCATACACACACAGAAGGACCATTGTCTTCCACCACTGCCTTGGTATGATGTCATAACCCTGATCTCTCTGAGTAAGAAGCTTTGATTTATAGCTGGGGCTGCTGCCAATGCATGGTTCTCAGAACTTCATATTAAATTAGATGACATAATGACATGAGTTCAGAGTCTAAGAAGGCATCATCAAACCATTGAAAACCAATTAGAAATTAATTTGCTTATCAGACTAATTTAGAACAGTGACCTCTGTCATATTTTAATATTCAAAATCGAGGACTATTTAAAACCATCTGTCAGCTGACCTAATGCATTGTGAAGTAACAGGCATTTATACAAACCAAACTTGCATTCTTTTTTCCCTATTTAGGGCAAGGGCCAGATTCTTCAGTATTCTTAAATTAATAATGTTGCTTCTGAGTCTGAGCGTACATAGAAAGGGTATTATAGTTTGTGTTTACAATTTCAGAAGTTCTGGCTTCATTGCTGCAGTTTATTATAGATGAATCTCAGCATATGGCAAGTTCAGTCACTGTTTTTCATTCTAGCCAGCTGAGAGTCTGCAAGACGGGTGCTATCTCAGCACCACAGAGCAGTTTTGAGACAGAACGATTGTTGCTATTTGATATGTCTCTGCTGGATTTAAGAAATGACTATTTCTGCTAAAAGTACTGGCATATTCTGAACAGCTGTAGGGCTCTGCAGTTAAATGCCAGCCCAGGCCTGCTGTGTGACTGACTAGGAGTGTCTCTTTTAGCTGGCAGAGTTTTACCAAGTCATTACTTGAAATATTTGAGCTAGAAGTTAGTCAAATACTGTTCTCTGCTAAATATTGGTCCTGAGAAAATTAACAGTACTGTTTATATCACATTGCACCTCACTRTGTGAAATACTCAGTTGTGGAAGTGAGTGATGATGTAAATGGATGTGTGTTGTGGCAGCTAGCTTACCTTGCCTCCACATGGATGTATAACAGGGCTCAGAACCCCTTTTTGGAGTCTGGGTTTGTAAAGGCTCACAGTTCAACAAGCATGAGTCGGTAGAGAAGTAGTAGTGCGGGTACCTGGCTGGCTGGGGAGCAGCCCTGTCTGCTGCGCAGTGTTCTGCTGTGGATTGCCCAGCATTCACCTGTGCGTGGCCAGGATTTGGACTTGATCCTTGAGGGTCCCTTCCGACTCAGGGCATTCTGTGATTTGCCTGTCTAGGAGCAAATGGTGAAGGTGGGCACTAAGATTTCTATCCTGTTCTCAGTCAGCTGCAGTTGCTCACCCCAGCTGAGCATCTCAGTCCCCCAGAAGTCCGTGAGACAGTGGGTGAGGGTGTGTTAGTTCCTGGTGGCCTCATTACAGTGTTTGAGTAATGCYGTAGACTCTGTGATGGTAAGTGGGTGGCCAGTGAAGGCAGTTAGAGGCTGTTCCTGCATTTGGGAAGCTGCGCCTTGAAATACCCATAGCTCTTACTTTTGGCCCTCTAAAGTCCTTTGAGAAGGGGAAGGAAACAGTTGCCCTTTCAAAGACGGAACATAAGGTGATTTACACCAACTTTCGAAACAATCAGAGTATTTTCCAAATAGCCAGATCAGACCTACAGCTAGTTGGAGATGAGTTTGCAAATACAAACATCGGCAAAGATTTTTGGTCTTGTTACTCCTTTTGGTGAAGTTACATAGGCTGGGGAGAAGCAGGTAACTGGATAGTGTAACATAAATAAACCATTAACTGATGTACTGTAGCAATTTGTGGTGCACAAGTGTCCTGCACAAGTCCAGTACTACAATTATTCATGTAAAATAATAAAATGGAGCTCTGTCCAGAAAGGGGAGTATTAACGTCTTATATTTCTTGTGACATGCTCAGCTTTACAGGTGTGATTCCAGATCATCTGGATCATTAGTGATGGTATCTCCATGGAAAAAAAAAAATCCTACAGACCTTTGTTCTCCAAACTTTTATGCCATGAAGACATTTGCAGTTTTTTAAAGGRGAGTGAGTGGCTGCCATCCCAGTTTATAGGATGCATGCACTCACTCTGCACTGGGTTGATGCTATGCAAATAGCAAAGCACAGAACAGTTAGATGCAAATGCCTTCACCATTTCAGCAGGAATATTTTTTCTGTCTTCCAGTGTGATACTTATTCTAGTRATGAGATTAGCATATGAACAAAATATGATACTGAGCAAGTGGTGACTGTTCTTACTATGTTGAAACAAATACATTAAAAAAGGTAATCGAGACAGTTCAGTTGAACAAGTTCAAGCAACCCTAAGCATAAGTGCAGGCAGYGTCTGTCCATTTAAAGACAATTTGTTTCCACAAATTGTGACATGTGACATTACATGAAATAACTGATGCTCAGAAGTGTTAGTTCAGAGCAAAACAGTGTCAACAGATGTCAAATAAAATGGAGGTGCCGTTTGTTGCCATATCCCTCCTCCTTGTTTCCCTCTCTGGCTACCAATCTGCCATTAGCAAACAATCTCCTATGRCTTACCCTGACTAGCCCTGACCAGTCTTTATTTTCCCTCTGAATTTATGCTGTCACCATCTCCAAGTGAGTTTTTGGACTAACAGGTGTGGAATAGAGTCCCTCCCACCCATCAGTCCTTCACCTGGTGCAGAGCAGGACTTACTGGTGGTCCTCCATTGGCTGCAGTATGTGTATTTCAGTGTAGCAACACACAAAAAGAGATTCACAATATTCATGGCCACAAACCAGACCTCCAAATGGACCCCATGGCATTGCTTTTGTAAAGAAAAATCTCAGAATGAAGTGACAAAAAAGTGCTTGGCAAACCAGGTAGCAAAGTTGTGCTGCAGAGGAGCTGCAATGGAAGGGCACACTGAGATCAGGAACTTGCCTTTTGTAAAGCCTCCAACCTGTCTGCCACCAGGGCTGTAACCCTTCCCTAGGTTAAAACAAGTCAGACAACTCCAGGGTTTATTGGAGTTGTATTGCCAGTGGTTGAGGTTGGAATTATTTAGCACAGGTGTTTCTATAACAGTGATATATTGGGAAAATTCAGTGTTCAACAACCATCATATTTCCAGCTGTGCTGTGGTTAGTGCTAGCACAGTGAACCTAATATAAAACATGTGAGAACATTTGCTAGCTCAGGAACTTGTTAAAGGTATTTTCTTACAATATCTGAGCTGCTGTGTTTATCTAGGTGCGTTTCTTTGGTCTTGCATTTTCCTWAAGGGTGTGATAGCAGTTTTGTAAAGCTGTCACTGAACCTGGAATCTGCTTCTCTGCGACCAAGTGCATTAGTGGCCCTGCTAGCCAGTGTGCAGCACACAAGCTGATGAAAATAAGATTATGAGAAATCCTATGACAGTCTATCACCCCTGGCATATTTGTCTTGAGCAGCACCTGTGCATCTGTTACATATMTAGACCAGATTTTACTAGGGGTGCTAGAAATCTTGAAACAAGTGTTGCAAGCATCTACATGTAAAAGAACATAAAAGGAACAAAGTTAACAAGGGGCTCGGGGACTGTAAAACAAGGGTAGTGAAGTGCATTCACCACCAGCAAATTTAGGAGTACTAAAAGAGGTTTTAAAAGTACAGATGGACACACATGTGTTTTAAGGGGCTCGAAAAGACTCATGCACAAACACAATAAATGGCTGGACAATGTGTAAGGGTTTTTGTGAAGCACATGCAAATAAAAATACAGTCAGAGACACTCACGCAACACACGTGTATCTGAGCTGAGTTGTGGAATGATGTTTCATTATTGACCTTGTGCCACGATGAGTTGATTATTAGAATATTCTGAAAAATATTCTCTGGTGTCACTGGAAATTTTTTAGAAAGAAAATAAATGCCACTATGCATCCATACTCAATTGCTGTATGCTTTAGAGTCGTATCTGTACAGAAAAAAATACATCTCCAGTCTAGCCTGGCCCTAGTATTTGTAATTTTGGTGGAGAAAGGGGGTGAATTTTACCTGTGCACTGTATCTGTTGTAGGAGAAGCTTCAAAGCCACCTCTCTTTGATTTGAGAGAGAAAGCAAATGTTGAAAARACACTTTGATTTGAGGAAGGATCTTCTCTTATATGAGAAAGCAGCTCTACATTTGTCATGACTGAGTTGATGCTCATTGACAATMATTTCTGTCTATATTCTGGTAGTTTTTAGAGTCATGACTTATTAGGTTCAGTTAGGGCATCATTTGGGAAAGTGGGTAGAACAGTTTTTCTTGGTAGCCAGAGACTGACATGAGCAGAAATTAAATGCAATTGTGTAAAAAGTTAAATAAATCAAATCCTGCTCTTTCCAAAATATCCTCATAATTGAAAACTTTGTGTACTTTTTCATGTGTCTTTACAACTTCATTGAACTCTGAAAGCCCCATCTCTACCTTATTATGCTCCAGTTTACTTTGTGTACAGGCATTTATCAAATGGGCCATCAGTAGCAGTAGAAAGGCAGTAGTCTATCCAAGTTAAAATTCTTGCCTTGATTACTACAAATCCATGGAACCCTTGGGTCCAAAGCTTCCACTGAAGCACAGCTATTTGCAAATAGATTTTTATAGCACATTAGTGCTGGAGGAGAGTCCAAAGAAAATAGTCCTTTTCAATATTAGAACCAGCTGTGACTTTCTTGTGCTGATGACTCATTCTTTTTTTTTTATAGGGTGGGAGAACTAGGCAAAAGACACACAGAGTCTTATTCACGACGTTGTTTGTTTTGCAAAGGGTATCCTAGCCACAAGCCAACTTGATCATACCAATACGCAACTCATGTTTATTTAAAACCTTTTTTCTTTTAACAGTTCCAATTATAAAAACAGAACCCACAGATGACTATGAGCCTGCTCAAACCTGTGGACCAATGAACCAAGGCTTAAGCCCTCTCTCTAAACCGTACTACAGTCAGCAGATCATGATGCCCCCTGATCCYGGTTCGTGCCTCGTGGCCAGCTTTGCCTCCTGTCAGCAGAGAAACACCGTGATGTCACCCTCTCCCAACGCAAGCCCCAAGCTGCACGACCTTTCGTCCTCTCCTTACAAGTGCATCCCCAACCCGGGCCACAGTCACCTCGGACTTCAGCAGCCCTCTGGAGGTGTCCCCACCATACAGGAAGTGCCAAGGCCTATAGTWGTGCACCCAAACCCCCCCGAGCAATCATCTCACGTCATGCTGCAGCCGCAGGTGAGTCTACATCTGAGCAGTAGCTGTCCCCTTGGTTATCAACAAACACTCTATCCCAACAGTCCCTCTTCTCCAGTTCCATCTGTTACCCAAGAGCCAACCTATTTGCAGTCCTGCAGTCCAACTCACTCATCCATAATGGGTCAACAGCAGCAGCAACTGCCGAAGGTTCACAGAAATGAGTCTCCAACAACCCAACCACTGTCATTGCCAGAGTTGCATGAGGAAAGTAATCATAATTTGGCCCCTATTCCTGTAACGATCAAGCGAGAACCTGAGGAATTGGACCAGATGTACCTGGACGATGGTAAGTCTTCCACAGCATAGGTTTGTGTTCACCATGTTGCTCTATCAGTGAGTTCCCTTAACCCCACCCCTTCTTTTGAGTCCTGGTGGAAAAAAGTTCAATTAACAGCCTGGTGGAAAGGTGCAGACTTTGCTTGGATTGTCTTTATACAGGAAAGGGCCCTTTYATTTCATTTGCAATAATGAAAACACATTATCTAAGCGTTAAATGCTGTTAGCATAGAGCTGTAGCTGCATGACCATTAGCTATGTTGGAATAATCTTAACTGTATGTTCTTGGCTTATGCCCATGCTAGTGACCGGCAGAGCTGCAGTGAAAACATATTTAACATTGTCCCATTCATAATACAGTGAAGCATCTGATGTGAAAACCTATTCACTGAAACTAAATGTTAAACTGCTCTACTTCAGCTAAGAAGGTTCAAATTAAAAATGGAGGCATATCTTTCAGCATCACTTTTCAGTCTGTTTACATCTAACGTTAAGACTACTTTTTTTCCCACATTCTTATTGTGGTCTTGCTGCTGCTTTTTTTTGTCTTTTTTGGGGGATTTTTGGGAGTTTTTTGTTTCATAAGATTCTGTATGCATGTATATCCTACATGCACCACTGAAAAGTTAAAATGCTGCAATAAACTGTAAGACTCTAGTTCCCAAAGATTTATTAGTTGCGTGTAATAAAAGGGATAGTATGGAATTTGGTTATGTGACCTCACTRAACTGTGATTTAGCATTTGTTGCTAAGTGTTGCAGTAGTATTCTGGACCCTCACCTTAATTTCCTTCCCATAGCCATGTAACTGTGTATAATACACCATGCTAGTTGAAGAAGAAATGCCTCTTAAATGGCTGCATTGAAGCTAATTGGTGCCAAGGAACAACTGAATGTGATTGTCCTTCAGGGAGAATTCAAAGAGTTCATTGCACTGATTTTTTTTAAAAAAGGACATTTTGTCATTCTATTTTAAACAGCATTCTACTCACTGAATTAGGATTGCAAATTAACGTTCTGGAGCCTGAGTAGCAACCCTTTGCTTTTCAACTCTATGAAAATTATTTTATTATTGGTTACATGATAAAGAGGTCTACAGAATTTTTTCTAATTAGGGGTTTAGGTCACTAGTTTTGCACAACACACCTTTTGTGACCATGTTTTCTTCATACAGTGTGCACTTTTTATCACTTTCCTGTGCTGCAAGGAGCTCAGTTTCAACAAACTAAATGAGATATGTTCACAAACCAAAACAAAAAGTCATGCCCAAATTTTGGATTTGAGAGAAAAAACTATTTATCTATGTAAGGAGGAGAATTCATATAGATCTAAACCTAGTCTGTACCTGCCTTTCATAGAAAAATGCAAGAAGGAGGCAGCCCTCCTGCTTTAGCTCTCAAAAATCCAGCAACCTTTTCTCTGACAGAACCGTGAAAGCTGCCTTTGGCTGAAGAGATGGGACTGTGCCTCAGGGATGAAGRGTGAATGAAGCTCCTCAGCCATGTCTATTTCAGGTTTCTCCTGGAGGAACAGAGGAACTTTGTACCATGTAGTCTGAGAGAGGTTTTAGTTGTTTCAGCCATGCTCATTTTCTTAGACAAAGCGTTGATGATTTAGCCTTTAACCTCATCTCTGTTCCATCACTCTCYTCTGGGCACACATGCACACCAGTCCTCTAACAGATGATCAGAACTAGTTGTAGAAGCCACTGTCTGTATCTGTGCTGGTACTTGAGGCTGACTTGGAAGATCTCTTCAGCTGGCCAAATCTAGATATACTTCCCTTTGGCACCCAGCAGGCTACCAAAATCATTCTATGGCTGACTGACCACAAGAACTACAGAGCAAGAAAGAATTCATAGACTTAACACTCCTTGTAACAATGTATAATAGGAAAAACCCAAGCCTTTGTAGTTTCAAAAATTAAACACCACTGGTTCCCTTCAAGGGGGTCAATCAGAAATGGCTAAACTGATACTTAGRTTTGTCTCAGGGGTCTCCCAGATAGAGCACAACCGACATGACCTGCCTTCTTCTATCTAAACCTTGCCTCATTGCYTGAAGAAAAGGTCATCCATTCTGTATAGATCTGGAGTGGACAACTACCCTCATCACATTTGTCTCAGTATCTGGACAATTGACAGAGAAAGTGTGTGGCAGAAGGGCTAAAGGCAGGAAGCATTTCTTGCTGAGTTTGTGCTGGCCAAGACCCCCTGTTCAAACCATGCAGAGCTCTGGCATGGCTCAGGCACACAGCACAGGAGCATGAAGCTGTGAGTCAAGCTGGGAGCCCATTTTAGGGCTATGCTATATGCATTTCTTGAAGGTTTCACATTACGTTTAATCTGATGGAGCTGCAGGCTCCTGTGGAAAGCGTGGCCTCAATCCATCTTGCTGTGTCACATGTTCTCACTGCTTCCTTCAAGTTGTATCWATTGATTATGGAGCAGCAGAGCAGGCTAATGGAAAATTAGCCCACCCAAAATAGCAAAATCCACCTAGTTTTCTGTTGTGTCAGCCCATGGAACCATGTCCATAAGCCGGGAGCTGTGTCCAGTCCTCGAGAAGGGGGCAGGAAGCCTGGTGCTGTGGGTCAAGGGGTGCTGCAGAGCTGCTCTGGATGGCAGCAGCCACCAACAGGCCAGAGTAAGTGCGAGCCATGTCTGATGTGATCTTATCCTCCCCAGCAACCACCTCATCACCTCATCCTGCCTGGTTAAAAATCCCCTTCTGACGCTCACCTATCAGTTACGGAAGGGTGACGTCTGGGCTCCATCGCGCAGGCTCCAAGGGCAGTTTGTCCGCTCTGGTGACTGCCTGGAAAGCACCAGTGATGGYTCCTGGTGTCCCACGATGTGCAGCTCATTGAGATCAGCACAGAAAATGCAGAGCACACATGCAAGACTTTTGTGCCTGGTGCTGTTTCATTCACACCTCTGGTTGGAACAGTGGATCAAAGGATCGTGGCAAGGGGCTCATACTGAATAGGAGCAACTCATTTTTCCATGTGCCAGACTTTTTTTTAAAAAAATAGGAGCTTTTAAGCTATCAGCGTTTTTAATTACTGGTATCATATCCACCTCTAAGTGTTTTTCTGGTTGGAGGAGTGGGTGGAATATCTGTAGCACCTGTGAACAGTATGAAAGCCAGAGACAGGTCAGGTGCACTTAACTGCTTTTCTTGCTTGCTGCTCMAAGTGTAATGACTCTTTCCCTCATCCCTGATTAGCAAAATATTTTAGTGGCATTAAAAATGAAATTCTCAAGGTATGACTCAATTTAATAAGTACAGCTTCACAGCATCTCTYGTAGCTATTTAATACCTCCAGTTTTACCTAAAAGTATCAAAGAAGTGCAAGGTATTTACATCTAACATCTACCAGACAAATAAAATATCCAATTGATTTTCCCATATTATATCTGATAAAATTTTGGTTGCTTGTTTACCACTTTAGGGAGTTTTGATTCATGTATCTAATATACATAGAGCAGTTTTGGACTGGGTATAAACAGAAATATTTTTGTTTCAGCTTATGGGTTCAAAGTGATATTCATTCCTTTAGTTCTGGAATATGTCCAAATATAGACCATTTACACTGCAAAGTACAGATGGAAAAAACAGTCAATTAATTCATATAAATATACATCCTTTATATGGCATTTTTCTGCTTTGGTAAAGGTGGGTAGCTGAAGTGATAAAAAGGAAGCACATGAAGATAATTCAATTTTGGCAAATAAGTTCCAGTTTTGGCCATCTTATTTTAAATCAAAATCTACAGTAGCCACCTGGACTACTCATTAAATGTGCTGTCCATTTCAGTATGTGAATATATGATTCCACATACAGAACATATTTAAAACTCACGCCATAAAGTGATACCTGATATATTATGGCTGTGCTCTTGATACTGAAAGGTATCTGGCTGGGATACCAGCACCCGTTTCAAATCATTTTGAGTTCAGTCTCTTAGCAAAGATTATGGCTGACTGTCTTTGCTGCTTTTGCAGGAAAATTTGATTCGAAGTGGTTGAAATATTGATATTTATGCCTGATTTTGATTGTCTGCAAGAGTCCATGGTCCTTTGCAGGGGGAGACAGAGTGACTCCTGTCCTCTGCACCAGGAGCTCTTGCAGAAACTTTCAGGACACTGGGGCACCTCATAGGTGATGCTGGGACCGATGGCATCTCCTTGTGCATGTGCTACCCCTGCCCTAGACAGTGAAGGTTAAGTGACATCTCCCTTTCAGATCTAACCAGGGATTAGTATGGGGTGCTGGGGTGGTGGGGCTCATGRAGAGCCACTAGGCAGGCAGGCTTGAGGGACCTCTTTAGTACAAATCCATGCTGTAACTTCTTTTAAGGGAATACATGTTATCTAGGCATTGATGTGTCTGCTATACAGCCCTTTGAGACATGGAGTGGAGTTAGTATTGCCCAAAGAGATGAATGGCTTGGGGAAGCTACTAGCTGATGAGAATTCTTCCTGGTCCCTTGAACCAGACATGAAAATTTACATGATTTATATCTTTGACATCTTTATATTTATATTTTTAATGTGTTCCTCTCTGCGGTTGTCTAACTAGTACTTGAGTCAAAAGCTACGCTAGTCTGCTCTTGAACTAGTCCTCCTTCTGTTCTGTTGACTAGGGCAGCTCAGACAATTTTTCAGAATTTTAACTGTTTTTATTAGCAGTAGAAGTAACCCCAAGCCACAGGCAGGAGAGTGGAAGCTCACACAGTTTTCCGGATGTTCAGGCAGCTGGGAACTGGCCAGGCTCACAACAGGAGATGCTGAAGGTGACTTGAAATCACTTTCCTCCATCCCCATTTCCTTTTCCTGGACCTAGTGTAGCCTGTGTGGAACACAGAACTGAGCTCCAAATCTTTCATTTCACCAGGATGGAGAGAGTTCAATTAAGCATGCTGATGCCAAGAAACATTTTTCAGGTTGTAACTGGCACTCCCATAAACTGTTAGATATTTTACCTGCAGCAGAATGACACTCATTTGTGAAATTATTTCCTGCTATTAAAAGCATCAAAGACTGTAGTTTTCATTATAGTTGAAAATGAAGCTATTTCTAAAAAGCAAGTGGGAAACACATTGTTACCAACAGGAAAAAATGTATGACTTGTATTCACAGCTGATTGCAAGGTGTATTGTTCATTCTGTGGTCCCATTTGTTATATTAATGCACAAAACTTTACAAAAGCAATTTTTAATTGAAAACAAAGCAGCATCCTGGATCATTCTTTAATCAAGATACTTGATTAGTCAGTGCATGAGTGTTGAAGCTGAAGATCCCAGCTTTGCCTGGCTTTTAATCTCAACTTTTGAGATGTGGTCCCAGCCTTGAAATCAGGAGCATGCTCCCATTGCTAGCCATGAGGCCAGGGTTCCACAAGCTGTTGAAGAAAATGTTTTCCAGAATATCTTGAGTCTTGTGTAGGAGCCAGAACTGAAATAACAATATCTGAAAGACAGATCTCCTGTCTGAAGTTTTGTATATTAATTCAGCCTTCTCCTCTCCACATGATTTCCTTCATAAAGGTCTCTATCCTGATCTTGACTTGACCAGATCTATAAATCTTTGCATAGTAAGATGAAAATACACAGGCCATAAACAAAGGTATCTGATGTTTGGATATGTGGCCAGCAGAAAGTATCAGAACCACATAATCATCTGTTTTTAAAACAAGGAGGCTTTTGTTCTTGTGATTGTCTTTGCACAGCTGTGAGTTTTATAGCACCATGCCAATGAATGCACTCATTGCAACTTTTATTTTACTCTGAAAAGGTAAATTGGGAGTATTAAGCCCCCAATAAGTATGTAAAAGTGGCAAAACCACAGGTAAAGTGTTACTGAAAGCTGCAGTCCTGCCAGCCATTTCATTTTAAACATGGCTCTTTTAAAAATAACTTTTGCAGTAAAAGCTGTAACTCCTGGATGTAATATGAGCTATTGCTAATGTCATTCCCATGAATTGCTTACAGTGTTGAACCGTTAGATGTCTGACAAGTCCATATATCTCCTATACAGTATATATGAACGTTTTTTGCSTCTAAACCATATGTTCTTTTTTTACTCCTCTACATTCTGGAAATGCACGTGGTTTGGTGATATAGTTTATTTGAACAGGAACCATAGCAGACAGAATTATTCTTTCACTGAAATGTATCCTTTTTCATACATTTCAGTTTCACGATTAAAGCAATTGGCTCTTGAGGCGTTAAGTTTAGTCTGCTTCTGCCACAATTATGCCTTTGAAAACTCCTGAGTTCACTCAGTGATTTCCAGTAGTCCAAATGTCATTAGAACAACATGCAGGTAGTCTGCAAAGTCCAGTAACACTGTCTACACTTCTGGCTTGGACGAGCTTTCCCGTTCCTTCCTTTTGGCCGAGCCTCACAGCTCTGGGAGAAAACAAATAGCTTTCCTCATGGAAAGTTTTACTTAACCTGGCGTGGTGCCTGAGCCTAAACCCTCCTCATCTCTAATGATGATTGAAAGTGTACATGCTACTGTGATAAAACATGCTGAGTCGTTAACATTTGGGGCTTGGGTTGTAGGCGAGGAGTAAGGGAGGGCTGAAGTAATGCCTTCGAGCCAGACCTTCAGTGGACTTGCATGTCTGGGTTGGAGGGGGATCCTGTTACACAAAACCACACACCCGCAGGATTGGGTTCTGCTGTTTCTAGTGGGTTTGATGAATTGGTCTCCCAGGAGGCCCACCAGGACAAAGCCCCCAGAAGCACAGATGACCAGACTCAGTGCCCTTTCTGGTTTTCTGCAGCCCCAGGTGTGCAACTGCTCACAGAGCAGACCTGCCTTCCTCTTAGCTGTGATATGCTGTGAAGCACAGTAGGGAACTTTGCTTTCTTTCAACATCAGCACTTAGATTTCCAGGGAGGTCCTTGAATCTCAGGCTTTCAAGGAAGTGTCCAGTCCCTTAGGAAAAGCCCTTAGTGGCTCCAGCCCCATTCAGGGATGCCAGACACTGGTGGAGAGAGCAGCAGGCTGACCAAGTGACAGGAAAGCTGCAGAAAGCATTTTTCGTGTTGAAAAAGCAGCCTTTGGTTGATGTGCATCTGCACATGCACCTTCGTGTTAACATTTGGAGTCACTAAGTGTTTGGCTGAAGCTGCATTGCTCCCCCTCTTTCCAGCTGAGAGCAGCTTGGAAGAAGTCTCTTCTCACTCCTGTGCCTGATTGATTGTTCCATTTCTATATCAATGGTTGTTGCCATTTCAAATGGTAAAAGTTTTGTTGGTTATTTTCTCGAGGTTTTCCCTGGCTCAGGAGAGAAGAAGTTGCTGTATCTGAGCCTTGGTAACATTTACATCTGCTTTTAAGCTTGGAGTAGTGCCAAGGAAAATACATGGCTTGCAGAAGCACAAGATTCGTGAGAAAGCTTTGTCCCAATGCAAATTATTTTAGGAATATGTTGTTTGTTTGAATCGTTTCTGCTGAGCTGAGCAATGTTAGCTGCTCAGGTGTGGCCTCGTGCCTTGGCCTCCGTGCTCTCATGTCCGGAACCCCTTCTGTCAAAACACTTGTGGGGAAGTTGTGGTAGCGGGCCCCTCTTCTCAAGGGAGCAGAACATGGCACGGCCCCCACGTCTCCTCCGCAGAGCTGGGCTGGCAGCTCAGCCCGGCAAACACATCTGTGGCAGAGGGAGCAGCCTCCCTGGCTTCACGTACGGTGCTTTGGAGAGGCTCTGGCAAGCTGCTGGATCCCCAAGCTGTGGAGGGGCTGCCTCTACTCCCACTGCAGTCAATAGCACCATTCCCTTTGGGTTCATTGGGAACARGACCAAGTGCGTGGCTGCGAGTTAAAGCACACATAATAGCTGCATTCATGGGAGTCCGGTCCCTGATAGACAGGCAGAGAGGGAGTTTTTCCAAGCAGATTTCTGTGTGGCACCGCTCATTGTTTCATCTGTGTCTGCCGGACAGCTGGGGGCCGGGGCATGGGGCTGATAGCGGCTTGACCACGGCTGCCCAGAGCAGGCTGCTCGATAACCTGGCTCCGGGTYTTTCCTCCTCTCAGAGGAGCTGATGTTGATTGCAACCAAAGGGGGCACAGGCTTTCCACAACAGGCTTATCACCAGGCTCGGAGGAAGCTTATGAAAAAAAGCAGACCCTCAAAATGTTCCCCTCCTCCTCTCTCACTGAGGAAGTCTGCAAAGCCTGGGCGTTACAAATACCTGGGAACAATTGTGAGTGAGAAATACAGTAGGAAAACTGCGGTCCTGTTCCTTGTTGGGCAGCCTGGCTGGATCTGTCAGCAAACCAGGGAGCTGGACCAGCCCTCTGCCTCCTTCATAGGCTTCATTTTGTCAGTAGGTCTTCTACTTTTTGCACACCGTGAAACCTATTCCAAGACAAATAGCAGAAAGCTGAGTGAGATGGTGCTACAAGTGTGTCAAAATCCCCAAATCGCATTGTTCCTAAACACGTGAATTGCACTATGAGCACTTGAACAGTCTTGAAAAAGCAATACTACAGGTTATCCAAATCCATAATTAGTGGATTAAATTCTTTGATACTCATTATAGCTCATTATCCAAGCATCGTAGAAATGCAAGAACGTTCCTCACTTGTCTTTTCTTTGCACAATTAAAACACGATTTCTCTACTTAATTCTGATCCTTCTGCAGCCATAATGCTGCAGAGAGAGCAGAAGACAAGATTTGACTCTTCATGTCCATACTGCCCTGATTGCTCTTGATGTTGGATTTGTGTCAGAGCCAGGGCTGAAGATCTGTTCCATTTCGTGACTACTGTGATACCTTTGGGGTTGCAGAATAGGTATTGCTGTAGATATTACGAGCCATTTTGATACCCTGGGAGCAGCAGTCAGTTCTTTTTCTAGTGCTTCAGGGAAAATATGTGTTTCAGTGCCACCTCATAAGCAAAATCTTCTGCAGATTACTTAAGAAGTAAAAAAACCACTATTTTGGGTCACAAGAGAAGCCTCCAAAAATAAAAAAACTGAAGAATATTTATTTTAACCTTTTATCCTRCATATGCAAATCCATGCACAGATAAAGTGTGTCTGAAATGAGCTATAAGACTTCATATTCTAATTATTTTGCATCTTGGTAGTTGTCGTGGGCAGGAGTGATTCAAGTCTCTTCTACTCATGATTGACTTTTCTGAAAATCACACAGGTGCCTGTTGAGTGAAACCTTTTAGAAAGATGAGGTCAGGTGGAGGAGCCYATCCCATGGAGGTTCTGTTGTGCACAGTCATTTTCTGAACTGTTGCAGCTCCATGCTGCTTCACCCCTCTAAGCTGTGATTGTCACTGGWGTTGGCATCCAAGCTTTTGCTATCCAGTTATTCTTTTGGAAGACTGAATGACTGGTAATCTCTTCACTATTGGCTGACTTTTCTTTTTTCCCTGTGATGATTCTGTGTTCTACCTGCAGGCTTCACTTGTACTCAGCCATTGGTTTGAGGCGTTTCACCTCAGAGCATCAGCATGAGGCATTATCAACTTCTCCAGGCATCTTCTTCTTATAGTAGTGCYTCTGGATCAGTAGTCCTGGGAGGTTCACATGTTCTTTTTTGTCTAAAATGACTAGGTGAAATTGCCATAGAAAAAGGGAAACTGGTTGTGATTTTTTTCAATTACACACTCTGCTTTCTTTGTTCTGAGAGACTTCCCTGGCTCACTGGCTGTTAACCATTGCACTACATACCATGGGCCCCAGCAGTCAGAGGCTAGAGCTTCCTGAAGTTGTTTGAATTGATGCCACACAGATTCCGGTTTTGCAGAGAGTTGTAGTGGGTCCAAGTTCTGGCAAGTTKTACCTCAGCCAGACACTGCACAAGATCTCTCTGGACGGGCCACCACAGATGGAGATGGCTGCTCTGTTCCAGACCCTGAGCTCCTAGGTAACTTTGAAAGTGTTCTCAGGCATTTTTTCTTGCTTTTTTTCTTCCACACAGAGAGGGTGTTAGGATGAGGAAAGAGCCTCATTACAAAAGAAAAAGTAGCAAGACTGATTCTAAGGCAGAGAGGGCCATTGGCCACAGAGAGAAGGCTATGCTTTCTTCATCAGCAGACAAACCCAGGGGCAATGGCTGCTTTAGAGAAYTGTCCAGGAATTCCCCCACTCTTTCTGGAAACCTAAGCTGGACCTTTACAGGCCACAAAAGCACACTCCCATCTATTTAAACCACAAACTCACCGCTTGGTAGGAGCTGCAAACCTCCACTGTTACCAGACAAGCTGCAGATTCCACCCTATTCAACACATAGTCAGAGTTGTAGAGATAAAGGTGGCCGTGGCTTTTGGGGCTAGAGGGTTCAGATTTACCTTTTTGCAATCTGATATTCCAGATATGTAATAGCATTTCAGTGGTAAGCTAAAGTCTTAAAAAGGAACCAGTGGTGTCAAAGTCAAGGARAGGTTTGCCAGAAGGACGTGCTAACGTGAAAGCAGCTTCTTGTGCTGTTTCAGTAGCTAACTCACAATTCCAGAGATAGCTGCAGCCCTCAGCTGAGTTGGTGTGTGTTTGCTGGCAGAGGCAGATCTGTGTTGAGGCTCCAGGACCCGCATCAAATCWGGGGCTCTGAATGGAGCTGCAAAGGATTCAGCACACAGGAAGGGATGGGACCCTTTGTGACAAGTACAGGCATGTCCATGTTTGTATGTTCATTTTACTCTATTTGGGAAGTTTAGTAAAAAAAGTAAAAAAAAAAAAAAGATTTCTCATGAAGCTGTAGCACAGTTAGCAAGCATTTTAAAGTGTTTCAGATTTCGAGTATTGCTGTGAAACTACCTGATGGCGTAATTAAAGTGAAAGAAGGCCTGAGAAAAAGAGAAATGAGAGGAGGGTTAAATATAACCTCCCATTAAAACAAAAAAAAAAAAAATAGAATAGATGAGCAAAGATGAATTCTGGAAGAAGAGGGGAAAGGATGAGTGTGGGTGTGAGAGAGTGGAGTTTGTCTAAAAGTGAAATGGTACAAATGAGTAGTAAGAGCCCAGGATTTGACTGCCATGGAAAAGTATGTCTAAAGAATACCTCACTTTGCCCCAAAATAATTTAATTCCAGAGAAAAATGAGAGGAGATGGTGAAATGAGCATTGTGCACAATAAACATACATAGATCCAAGGAGAGGTGTTTTAGGAGCCTGTCTCCCAGTATTGACCTGCAGTGGGATGGCTCCACTGCCTGCAGGTGGAAAGGTTTGGTGGGCAGCTTCCCTGGGGCAGGACCCCCAAATACCCCCACGGGTTATTTCCATGTTCTGTCAAAGGTTTTCTAAGGGGCACAGAAAGGGCTTCAGAGCTGTCACTGCATGGAGCAAACTCCCACAGGGAGACCAAAAAACCCTCAGAAATATGGTGGAAACAAAGGGAGTGGGAAAGCAGCCTTTTGAGTAAATACAGTGCCATCACCTGCATTTAGTGAAATATTTTCGTATCAGTTTTAAGACTTATAGTGTAACAGGGCATCCAGTAAAAATGAGCAAAATACGAATATATTATCCATTGACTTTTCTCCAATTGGACACAACCCAGAAAAAATAGTGCTAGAAGGAGTAGAAGTGATCAGATCTTGACAAGGCAGTTGAAGATTTGTAAGAAAACACTTTCAGGGTTATACAATTGAAGAATAAAACAGGAAATCCCCTTACTTTGCAACTTTCGAAAGATGGCATTCAAGTTACATCTAGGATGTGATCCAAATGCCATGAAAATTTTTTCCATCAACTTCGATGGATGTTCTAAAACAGGATGTGTTAAATCAGGGGAAATAATAACAGACTCTCAAGTAAATTAACAGAAGATTCACAACAGATTATGAATCACTATATTAAAGAATCAATTAGAGTCAGCTATTTAAATAAAGGCAGTGTAGTAGCAAAAAAAAATTTTGAACTAGAAAAAAATGAGGACATTTTCTGAAGTTTCCAAAGCTATATTTAGTATTATCTTAGGAAAAGCACCTGGACTGAGTGGCGTCTTATCAAAAATTTCCAAGTATTTCCAGACCAAAGACTTGGATACTTTGGAAAAAAAAAATCACCTGCTAAAGTAAGAGAGAAAACTCTGTAATCCCTTTCCTTCCACTGAATTTTGTTGTGGGAAACATCCCCATCTTAAACCAGAGCGCCTTCTGCTGCCATGAACTAGTTCACTGGAACCAAGGCCTGCACTTGCATAGCAGTACCATTAGCTAACTGTGGGGTAGACTTTATTATTATAAGGAATATTTTGGATTCAAGCACTCAGCACAGAGGAGAGTATGAAAAGTGAGCAGACAGTGAAAAGTGAGCAGACTTCAGTAGAGATGCCAGATTTCCTGCCAAGAAATCTACAAATGGATGGACCTTTTCTTTGGTTGTGAGGTGAATATTACAGGGAAAAAAATCTTACGAAATTTGCAGCAAATCTACTGTCTTTTATTTTAGTGATGAAGGGGGTAAGATACAGGGCTGCCTATGAATGTCTCATGGTGTGAGTTGTGACCCTGGAAACATTTGGTCAGCCAGCCAGAGGTCAGCCAGATGTGTACCTGATGTTTCAGGCCTGTTTTTATGGTTTCTCTGATGATAAAATCTAGATTTTTCCAGCAACCAACACAATTTTTCTGTTGTCAGCTAAGATCCTGCTTCAGGGAGGAGCTGGCAGATGCTTGTGACACCAGATGAGGCTGTATCATGCTTTCTGTCGTGCATGGTCTCCTGAGGATGTGGCCACCACCTCCCTGTGCCTATTTTTGGAAAAATGTTGATGTTCAGAAAGTTGTCTGAAGACAGATTTACATTTCATATGACAAACTTTCATTGGGGGGAAGCACCTCTGAAAGGGGAAAGCCCCACATCTTGTGACASTAAAATAATTGTAAGAATTCTTCGCTAAGATGTCTAGGAGGGAATATTTCTCATAATACAAGAAAGACATCTTGATTCTACATTGGTGTTGCAAAATGAAAACCTTAGAATGGGAGAACTTACCTTTGGTTATTGTTGATAGAGGCAACTTGCATAAGTCAGTGTAGATCCATCTAGCTGTGCAGCTGCTCTGATTTCTACCTATTCAGACCCAAAACCAATTTATTTAAGAATGAATGTACTAGCTGCAGGGACAGTTCTAGCTACATCCTTACTTGAGATTACCCTGCTTTTAAGTTCTAACAGACATTTCTGTGTATCTTTTTCTTTTCCTTTGCAGACTTTTATTTCTRTTATCTGTATCTGTGTCACACATGCCAATGGAAATCAGGAAAGGAAATTAATTTGTATGAATGGACTTCATAAACTTCATGATTTACCAGTAATGAAATCCTGGTTTGCAGAATGAGAAATAATAGGGCTTTTCCAAAATATCTTAATCCTTGGCTATGATTAGTGGCATAAAATGAACCATTCTTTCCTATGTGTCTGAAGTCCAAGCTGTGCTCCATGTGATATTCTTTCCAGTCTCATGTCAGTAAATAATTGCCATGCTCTTTAGTCTGTCTCTGACCTTCACTGTGCTCGCTTTTCTTGAACAAAAGTTGGGAGTTGTTGCAGATTGATCTCCTACTGTGATCTGATCTAGTCTAGTGTGAAAGGAAAGCTCGTTAATCCTTCCCCCAAATTCCTTACCCATTTTACTGCTATAAGTGTATTGCTCCAGAAGCATTTGTAATACAGCACAGCCATAACAGTGCTTAAAACGGGATTAGGCAACGCCTCATATTTTCTAACTACTTCTATTTTTGAGGGAATACAAATTCACTCTCTTTGTATTGTCCGGGGGGACTTATAAAAAAATGGTTTAGCTAGTTTCAGTTTTATGCTTTTATGCCAGAATGTTGTCTAGTCTGTCTAATCTTGGCTAGTTTGTGTAACTACCTGAATATGAACCAAATATGGTTCATATCTTAAGGCGTCTCTTTTGTGGATAGGAAGAATCAAGTAGTTTGACGTGGCCTTGTTTTAACAATTAAAAATTGGCAGCTGAGCCGTGTGCTCAAGCGAAGCAAGGATTTTTCGTCCTAGAAAAGCAGTTTAAAATCTAGAAAAGCAAAACTACGTGCTGCTACTAAAACCCTGTGCATGGTTTTTCACTATTCCCTAGAAAGTTCGGCCTCTATGATCAGACTACATGCATATACACTAAAACCAACACACTGAAGTAAACAAAGAAATGTGCATGTCCTGTTTGAGTGGTGGAAATCAGAAATCTGCTGACATCAAGGAACTCTTGCATCCTTCAAAATTGCAGCAAAATAAGAGAACAGATCGACATGCCTCTTTTGCCTAACCACATTACAACATTTCAAACGATCTTTTGGGAATAATGAACAAAATAGAGTGTTTACAATGCAGTGACTGATATGTTTTCCTGCAAAGCTATCAGACCAGTACATCAAGCATTTGTAGACCACCTTTGCATGTATCTGTCTGTGTTGAATAAGAACTTGATGCAAACCTCATTGAAGTGAGTACAAATTTTTCTATTGTCTCCTGCACTCTTTGAGTCAGGCTCCAGTTCACAATCACAATAACCTGTCCCTTAACGCTCTTTTTAAAAAAGTCCTATGTTGAAAAGAAATAACGCATGAAAATCTCTAATATTGGGTGAAAAATTCAGGATCCAAAAGTTGATGCAGATACAGGTTATAGTTCCCAGAGTAACTGTAGAATTACATTAATATGTTAAGACAAATGGCACATACAATAATCTGAAATGCTGCCTGGATTTCACATGTGTGACTTTCAGTCAGTGTGACTGACTGACGGTGTTTCAAGAGCACTGTCTTTGGTTGTTTGGATGTGCTGATATTTAAAGTAACGTTTGTGTTGTTTTCAAGGGATCTCAAGGACTTCTCAGTGTGTTCTTGCACAGCGAATGGTGCTTAAGTGTATTTTGTAGGAGTGCACCATGTCTGTTTCTGTCCCCCTTTATGCCAGTAGGACAGAGACATTCTCCTCCTGGGGTAGTTCTCATACAAATATGTAGGATCCCTTTGTGGGACCATTTTGKAAGTCTCTTGAGTGGCTGTACATGTTCATGTGGTCTGTAATAGACAATGACAACTCTCACTGTGTGCTGTCAGTGAAAAACAGGGTAATTTCAACAATTTTCACTTTCTGTGATGTTTTTCTCTGAAGAGAGGGCCTTCTTTATGTGTACAAAGATTTCTGTTGCAGTTCTTCGTAGATAGCCATGCCAAAGAGAAAGCATGAGAGCTTCTAAAGCAGAACATTCATCCTCATTTATCTGGTCCTCAGAGACATTAGCTAATCAAGGCATGATACTCCATACAATAGGACAAGTGCTGTAAAGCTACCTCTGTTATCCCAGCAAACATGGAGACTTTTCATTCCCATGAACGTTTTACAGGATTTGTTTTTTTCTGACAACAACAACCACAGCTTACAGTGCTATCAACTCCAACAATGAATCTGATGCTGGCTCTCTGTGTTATCATYTCCCTAATAAGTCTCTTTTTTTCCTACTTTTCCTTTTTTCTTTCCCACCCCATTTGTGAGAATTTCTCCCCTGGAGCTCTTCTCTATCAGGTCCCTGCAGCTGCTGTTATTTTAGATATGGCAGGAAGTAGGTACCGGAAAACAGTGAAAGCTCACAGCACTCAGAAAAATCTAGAAATTCCTCTGATTTACCCCAGGCTCTGGCTCCAGTCAAAGCTGGTTGAAAAAAGAAAATGAAAAGGGAGAGGAGGGGGATGTTGGCAGAGAGAAAGGCCCAAACAGACAACTGGGCTGCATGGGTTAGGAAGGAGAGTTTCAGCCATCACCTCCTGCAGGGAACCAGGGGGATGCTCCACACAGCCATGTGGAATGGGGAGTGCTTGGCTGGGAGCAGCATTCCATGGCAGAGCCAGGGCCAGCACCCTCTCCAACAGCTGAGAAAACCCCTTTGGCCTCCCCAGGGACATGTGTTTCTCATCCTCTTTTCACGTTCTCCCCCTCGCATGTACGGTGTGCACCTGAAGCAGATCAGCTTCCCTGCTGTCCAGCGGCTCCTGTAAATGCTTTTAGCAGCGCTCACCAAGGAGCGCCAGCCAAAGACACTGATGGAAAATCACTGGAGCAGGAAACTTACATCACTACTACTATTATTATTACTATTATTACTATTATTATTATTATTATTATTATTATTATTATTATTATTATTATTATTATTACTGCCACTGTCATTTTTATTGTAATTTTACAGCTCAGATGGGATACTTCTTAATCTGCTCAGCAAAGACATTTTTAGTCACTCTGAGTACCTTTTAAATCAGGCTGACTTTGGAGACAACTTCTGAAAGAAAACAAAAAAACTATAAAGAAAAACACCTCCAAATYCTTCATTCAGCAAGCAGCTTAGAAAAGAAGACACCACTACCCCCATGCACAAAGATGTACACAGAAAAATTACTACCCTTAGAACTGGATTTAATAAATAAATTGTCCTCTTTGACACAGCAGATAAGGAGGAATATGTCCACCCACAGACATCTCACWCTATTATCAATCTAGTTAACATCTGTAAATGTTTTAAGGAAAGAAATTACACTTTGAAACATTTCTTTTTTAATTACAGGCTCCAGATGAGATTTGTTAGAGCAGGGAAATGTATCCCATAGCGACTGATGTCAATAGCAAGCAGTCCCTAAAGCCAGCCAGGATTGGGAAAGCCATGCTGTTTGCTGCTCTTGGCACTGCTCYCTGCTTTCACAATGTCAAAGTTAGAACCGCCTTTATATGCACTTTCCATTTTTTTTTCCACAGTAGCTGTTGCCAGCAAGCTGTAAACTACCGTATATCACTCAGATTTAAGAACCTAAACTTTAAAACAAATTAAACTCTTGTTGACATTGTAGTAAAAATCAGAATCGAACTGAACAGCTCAGTAAAACTGCACTTCAATTATTTTATGGATTTAAGATTGTTTTCTAGGATTCCCAGACTCCCAATACAGTGAAGTTATTTCCTCTTGGCAGATGTCTGGAAAAAGAAATTCATTGAATGGATAAAATTATGTGGCAGACACTACGTTGAAACCTTAAGGGAGGAAATGGTGTCTCCCCAGCACCTGTGTCTTGACCAGGAGAGTCTTTTGTCCATGCTTTAAAAAAAATTTTCAAGGTTTTCATTTCGTGAGTTTTTAAGAAAATAGAATTTTCATCTGTCAAAACCCAGTTTCTAACTARATGTTTGTGTGGGTTTGAACGAGAAGGGCAAACACAGATCTGACCCACCCTTTAGAACCATGTCCAGCTGCAGGTAAACCCATGCATCACACCAGTGCTCCCAGTCCCTGGCCTCTGCTAATCTTTCATTTCCCTACTTAGCAGTTAATGCTGGGTATTCTTTTTATAATTCTCACTTCTTTTTTTCCTATTCTGTAAAATGGAAACAAAGGTTTCCATCTGATTAATTGCCAGGTTTCCATTCTTTTTAATGTTTCCTCTCAAAACAGCTCGGAATGAAAGTATTTCAGAAATGTGTGTAGACGGAAACTACTGGAGATACTAATTTGTTTAATGGAACTATGTTTTACAAAAGGTGTGGTGCACCAGAAGGGCTGTTGTGTGGAGCAAACAACAATCAATTTGGGCAGCCTTCCATCAAAATCTTTGTTGCACTTTTCTCTTTTATGTCATCAGTGGAATGTCCTTGATGGCCCCAGAGCCCCAGCCTGAAAAGAGATTGGTTCACGTGTCTTCTTCAGCAAGACATGACCTTTGCTATGTTGGTCTAGTCACAAGGATGCTTCCGAAGAGAAAGCCAGATGTTGCACATCTGCATGCCCACAGCTAGATCCTGCGGTCGGCATGTCCTGGCTGAGTTCCCCAGGGAGTGGGCACCTGCCTGCCCCTTCAAGCACAGTGTAGTGGTGTGGGTTTTCCAAAGCTGCTGGGTTAGGCTCCATGCGTTTACCTCCTGCTCTGAATTGGCTGATTTGACCCGGATGAATCTCATGAAAGCAGCCAGTTTTCTTCATTGTAGCATTAATAMATTTTTTTAAGCTCCTCTTGAATTACTGTTAAAGTCCTTCCACTCATTTTGTTGCCTGGGGCATCTCTCAAAAGCACAGGCCAACTCCTGCTGGAGTTTGAATGTGCTGCGAGATCGCAGCCTGGGCCATGGGAGCACCCTGTCATTTCTCAGCTTTTGAGAAGCAAGGGTTTTGAAGTCTAGGTACTCAAAAAGAGGCAGAAAAGAAACCTGTTGCACATTGTGAGTGGTTGTTTGGAGAGTGTAATGCAAACATTTTGAATAAAATTTCAGGTCCTTAAGTGTGAGAGATGAGTGTTGTACGCCTGCTCTCAAGTGCCTTTTTCCGAGTTCTCTAGTGCTGGCTGCAGGTTTACAGTGCTTCGTTCTCGGGGCAGAATAAATTTCTTCTCAGTTGGAAAGCGCTGAGCGTCAGCAGGGGTCTTGTGTTAAGCTCTGASCTGCAAGGGGGAAGGTTTTGTCTTCTCTGGGAGCCCAGCTGTGATTCTTACTGAATTCTTGCAACTGTATGTGGTGTTTTTACTGTTGACATTGCTCTGTCAGTCCAGCCTGAGCGTGAGCCATTCTGCAGCTCGGCACAGCATGTGGGAGAGGGGAAAAGAGGAAGAGACATTTTGCCTTGTTTGCAGCTCTGTCACACTGGGACCACGTACAAATAAGAGTATTCTTCCAGCTGCTATAATTGGAGGTTCTTGCTGTAGCCGGTTTTAGCATTCAAGGAGTACTGGAATCCAGGAACAGTCTGGGTGCAGTAGTTTCCACAGCCCCATCTCCATGTTGGGAATAGCACCTGTAATACTCGGCTGGGGGTTTCCACACCATGGCCAAGCTGCATTGGTATGTCTCCAGAGTGAGTCCACTTAAATCAGCCTCTGGATCAAACCTTCCCACTCAAACTGGATGGGGGTTTTGTTATGGAAAGGTCTTTTCCTAGTTAGTGTGGTGCAAAGCCAGTGCAAGAGCATCACTAAGTGCTGCCAGTGCTCTTGTCCAAGGAGTTGTGACAGAGGACATGTGCTCCTCTTTGAACTGCAGTGTTCTCCAGCAACAGATGCTGCCATGTCTGAAACTAAATCCTGTGGCATAATGTACAGCTCAAATTATGGTRGTGACCAGGTCATCATACCAAAAGCAAACTTATTGCATGACGGCTTTGTATTGCATGCATTTTTTTGCAGGCTGTTTGCCGCCACCAGTTCAGATTCCCAGAGCCAGCCCTGCTTCTGTGCCCACTGCTGAGGATGAGCAGCTATGTTCCATCACCTAAGGATTTCCCCTGGCTAGCATGACCTTTCCCAGCCTAGTCCCCAGCAGGCTCATAGGTGKATTTCTTTTCTCTTATCAAACACATAAAATTTTTATTTCCCCCACCCAGCCTTTCTCTTACATTAAACAGCATGTGGCCACTCACAGAGTCACCTCATGGCCRTTCTTTTATCCAACTGAGCAAAACCCCTGTGGATGAGAGGTTRCCAAACAAGGCTCAGCCTTCAAGCAGGCGAGGTGCAGATGTGTCCCAGCAGTGGCCACCCCCTGTGCCATAGGACACTGTRTATGGTCTGCACAGTGGCATTGTCCGGTTGTCCCTGCCTGGGTGCCCTCTTTGCTGGGTGATGTGAGTAATGGCACTGATCTTTTCTGTWTGGCACGCACTTTGCTGATGAAAAGGGCTGTAAGGAAAGAGGTGTTGATGATAGTGAGGATAATAGGGCAAATTGAGTCTATTAAAAAAAAAAAAGGCAACCAGACCCTTCTTGCTCAGAAAAAGATCATATAGACCCTGTTTTAAACTATCTCCAGGACACTTCCAYTGTTGAGACCATGTTACTCCTGCTCAAGTCCATCAGACTTTGAGGCTGGTTGTGTGGAAGAAAAGTCAAGTCTTTTGGCCATTCTCTACCCATGGAAAGAAAAGGGCACTCAGCAAATACTGCTGCATGACCTAAGGTATTTCTTTGTTTCCTCCATTCATTATTTCTTTGCTTTATTTGATATGCCCAGCTGCACACAAGCTGTTTTTTTATGAACAGCAGTGCAAGGTGGCTCATTTTGGAGGATTCCAGTGGATCACTAGGGGCCACACTATTATTACATAAAGTCAATTAAAGACCATACATGCACATCCCATTGATTTGATTTAGAACTAACGAAAGCTTCRGTAATGTGCAATTACAAGAAACTTAATGACCCCTTTATATTGAATGCAACTTCTGTGGCACCTAATATGCTTTGATGAATTGCTCATTATGTGCAATGTTGGAAAAGCTTCTAAAAAGATTAATAATTGTATAATCGATAGAGAAATTCAGTTTTATTTGGCTTTTTTTAAACTCTGAAATCAGTAAGCCATAGAGATTATGGACTTTCTCTTCCTCCTTTTTTTTCCCTCCTGTACTCCCAGAATTATTTTTTTTCTAAAGCTAATCTGTCACTTTTCCAGCACGTGGAGAAAAGCCCTTTCTTGAGTTACATAGAAAGGTCTGGCCTGAAACAGAGGGCCATGTGAGGTCCTAAAGGTTGGTGTCAGCTGCCCACAGAAGTCAGCAGCGCTCTGCTGGATGCCTGGGCATGGGATGCTCCTTTGGCAGGGCATGAAGTGTCCAAGTAGMAGCCTTCAGGACTGAGCTTTGTGGGATGGTCCGGTTCCACTCCCCCTCTCCTATTCCCTGCTGGTAAACCTTGGGAGCTGCCAGCCCTTGGGGCCATCAGGTGGGCTTTAACCTTGCTCTTTTAACCATAGGATAGTTTGAGAGCCTTGTGTCTCGAATGTTATCCATCCTGTAGCTGACAGCTTGGACAGTTGTGAGGTACAGCAAACCTTGAGGGATGGGATCAGGAATATGAGAGTAAAAAGACAAAAAAAAGGGAGTTTCATTTTGGTTACGTTCAGAATTTAACGCTGCCAGAGACRTCTGGAAGCTAGAAACATAGGCAAATGCAGAATTGTTTAAAATTTGTTTCGATTTTGAATCCAGTCTTGTCATGCTTCAGGGCATGATTCATGAGTACTGAGTGCTGGGGTCTGACAGCACKGTTTCACTGCTGGGCACTAGACTGAGAAGGAAAACTCTTCACCAGGATCAATTTGCATTACTGTATTGCTCGTGATGGGGGCAAATTCCCGTTGTCTATTTCAAAGGGATGCGTCATCTTCCTCACTCTTTCCACACTGGTGCCGGCAAAGCTGCCAGCAGCGCTGACCTCGGGTTCTGGCTGCCTTAGGTAGCATTTGTGTAGTTTACCTGTCATGTGGAAATTTTGTGTGAAACATAAAATATGTCTGTTTTGTTTCCCTTACAGATGCTCTTAGGAACGTAAACACATCGTTTTGGTTACAATGTGGTTTATTTTTTCGTTTCCCAGCCTTACTCTCACACATGTGTGTATGTGTGTGTCAGATGAGGCTGGCCTCATACTAGGGCAGGTCCTGCAGCCTCTGYGCAGCCCAAATCCCCATCGCCCCAGGCAAGGCTGGCCTCAGTGGGGGCTCCCTGAAATTCCTGTTGAGCCTCTGATTCTTCAGTAAAAAGGGCAAATCAGATTGAGTGCYGCCATCCTCAGATTGAGAATAAAAACAAGATGACGTTTAGACTCCAATGTGTTGGAAATCACTGCAGCTCTGCTGATTTCTGCACTAATTTCCAGCAGCCGGGGAATTCATCCCTAAGTGTTTGCAGAGCAAGAGGCGCAGAGCATTTTCAGGGCTGCATATGGGAGGGAAGGAAAAAATCAAAACCCAGAAATTCTGGTGTGATAGGATGGGACTCATTTAGTCTGGGCACCTATTCAAGAGCCCCAGTTAAATTGCTGCTGCACAGTGCTGTCATCACACTACAAGGAGCCTTTCCCTTCAGCCCTCTGCAGCGCAGCCGACCTGGGAGACTTGGAGTTGTTGAGCTAAATAAGGCAGAGGGTAGAGCAGGTAGGAAAATKACTCCATGTTAATGGTTGTCACGCACAACAATGCCATCCGTCGTGCCAAGCTGACATTCTTATGGGAGGATCATGTTTTATTAAAACCTGCTACTAGTTGTCACTCACTTGCTCCACTGTCCCATTCGCTGTTTCCAAAAATAGCATGCCCTGAGGTAGTGGCTTATTATGATTAAACAGATAAAAATAAGTTTAAGGTTTAAATGCATCCAGGACACCTGAGGTAAMGCAAGATCTGACTTCTTTATGGAACATGTGAAGTTACATTTTCCATTGCTTCACAAGACTTACTTTGTTTGGTTTTTAATTCAGTRAGCTTTATTGTGATCTATAGTTTTGCATTACAGTCTGACACCTCAGGAATTTTTATTACTGTTTTCTGATGTTTTGTCTCACTCACAGGACAATACTTACTAGCATTGAAAAAAGAGTTTCTGTCAGAAAAACTTACTTTTTTTCACTGATTTGAGTCACAATTCTATGTTGTTTGTTGCAACTTATATATGTCAGAATGTAGTGATGCCTATTAATAGTGAGGCAGTAGGCACCCTGATAAAAACTGTAGAATTTTAGTCAAAGGACTGAGTTTGTACCAGGAGCTTAATTTTTTATCCACTCTTTATACATCTATATTTAGATGCTTTTCTCTTAAAATAAAATCTGTACATGGAGATAAGACAAAAAAAACTTTCCTCCTGTATTTCTGCTTCCCCTGCATTCATTTGCAACTTTGAGTTCCTCTTCAGTGATGCTAATATGTGGCATTTCATCTGAAATTAAGGGCGTACAAGAACACAGAAGCCTGATGGAGCAAGATAKGGCATCACTGCTGGTGGAAAAATCCGAGGGCAATAATTACAGGCAGCAAAGTGAGCGTCATAGTGCAAAGCATTACTACAGGTAGCATAGTGTCAGCMTCAAACTCATGTAATCACTCCAGAGCCATGTGTCTCCGGCTTTCTTTGTGTGCTGAGTAGTGACAGCAGAAATTCAGAGCACTTGTGGGTACATCCACAGTGTGTTAGGAATTGTGTTGAGACATCCCTGACCTGGGTGTCACTGTAATTGTACCCATKTAAGGCTTAGCCAGAGCTAGTGAGTGAGTCCTGCCAGAAGGCAAAAACGAWAGCCAAACCAAGGCAGCTTTGCTTTTGGAACTGCTACTCGTTTCTGGAGGTTGCTCAAACCTTCCACAGAGCTTCTGGAGGCTGTGGCACAGAAGCTGTGCAATCTGACCAGTGTCCAGAATGGTCCAAATGAGGTCTTCAGCCACGGCACCGCGCTGCCTGGGCAGTTCCACCCATCTGAAAGATGAAGCATTATTGTCCAGACACGGCAGAATCGGAGCGTGATTTACCACAGGCTTTCACACACGTAGCTTGAAAGGTGCAGCTGGTCTTACTTGTATTTTCCACGCCGTGTGAACCAGTCAGAGCAGGCTGCTTTTGTTCATTTTCATCAAGAGAGCGTTACGGCATCTCAGYCTCTTGTCTTCGGTTCCGCCCTGGGTTAGAGACAGTGGTCCCCAGCAGACTCAGGTGGACATGAAATAATGAGCAAAAGTTGGTGGATCAGCTGTGGACAGAAACTTCATGTGACCCTACATGCCTGGATGTCTTGGGACATGCCATGTGGCACTATCTTTTGATAAGGAAACCAAAAACCATCCTGAAGGAGGTGAATTGATGCCACCACTATTTACAGGGAACAGGGGAAGCACAAGGTGTCATCTCAGTGCTAAACCTCTGAGTGCCCTTTTGCTTGGGCTCTATCACACCTCTCTATTAAAAATGAGTGGAAGGGAGAACAACAAAGCTCACTTGTGGAAGAGAAGATTGCATTGTAAAGGAGCACAGCAGTAAATACAGCCTGGAGTTCCACTACTCAGTCTCCTTTCTGGGCTCCTGCTGATGTCCAATGACTGAAGTCATTGGAATGATGGTGTTTGACTTCCACTGTGTGACAAGACAGCAGCTTAACCCAGCCAGAGACTGGAGACTTAATGTTGCTGCTGCAAAGWGAGAAGGGATGGGCGTGTTTCCAAACTGATGCCAGTCACCCACAAAACTGTAGACTTAGCTCTTTATAATTGTGAGTTTGACCATGGCTCTCAGCTCACTTCCCGTTTCTTCAGACTCTTGGGGGACATTCACCTTTAAGAATGTGAAGTCTTCCAAACCCTCTTATTTTTATCCCCAAAAAGCTCCCCAGCTGGAGGATSTCTGTGCGTGTGCCCTCTCCCTATTCCCTGCACCACTGACCTTGTAACTTCTCTGCTCTGAGCAGGAGCAGTGTCTGAGCTGGAAGGCAGAACTTGGTCTCAGAAGAACAGATATTTTATTAAAACAAAAGGACACACTGTTATCCATATTAGTATTGGGATGCARTATATTGTTATCCATATTAGTATTCGGATTTCTGCAAGAAAAGCAGAAATCTGCAGAAATTCAAAGTTTTGCTGGTTGATGGAATCCATGTACAGCCACCAAATGTTAAAAATATTACATTTCCTATGAAGTTCACATCTATATATGGAACCCGCATTTGTTCAGATATATCTGGTTGTCCTGTTCCATGCAGGAACGCAAACTGGTGCATCGGTAAGACACTGATTTTGCTAATTAGTAAAGCAGAAATTTCCATTGCAAGGGCATTTCAAAGCAAAATTAAATACAAGAGGAAAAAACTCCTTATTAAACTAAAATGTGGTGTAACAGCTCACCACATCCTGCTACTGTGGCATCTGCTGTTTAGCAAAGGAAAGGTTCCTCTTTCAGAAGCCTTGACAGGTAGAGAGGCCGCATGTTACCTGCATTTCTCAGCATTATTTTTTGACTTTTCTGTCAGTGGAAAAGCTGAACATGACAATGGAAAATACCAGTTGAGAGAAGGCATTGTGGGGAACYGTAGGTGTTAGCTATGAAAGCGACAGTGGCCTCCCACCCCAAAGCCAGCAGAAAAACAGTGAAAAAAAATCTGATGACAAAGGTGCTGTAAATCATGGTACTCAGCTGTTTGGTCTGATAGGGATCAACCTGGTGCTTTAAGGGAAGTGTTGTGCTACTCTAGACATTGAAGATTAARCATCTTGCATACTCTTCCAGATCTGCTGCTAAGCTGTATGTAGGGCCTGCAACAAGCTGGTTAATTATTTGGATCTCATCTGTTCTGGTTATAAAACAGGTCTTTGTGAGTGCTCAGGTCATGTTTTAAAAATGAGCATAAAGCCATTGCAAAACCCAGCTACTCCTGGAATGGTACTGCAGACATGAATGGGTGTGYATCCGAGCAGCTGGGCAATCAAAGATCAGCATTTGCTTTAGGAATGAAACTCAAACCTGGGCCAAAATACTGCTTGCACTGAATACTGCTGTTCTGTGGAGCACACACAATCCTCTTGGAATAGTAGCAGGTTTATAAAGCAAAACTTGAGCATTCAAGACTAAAACCAGCTGATTCTCCTTAACTGTATAATAAATATTTTGTTACAAAGGTGGGAGCTAAGAGAAAAATGCCAATAGCTTTATCTCCATGATCAGATCTTGCCTTGCTGGGAAATTCTGYAGTGGTCCTAAAGGACCAAGTGGAGTATACCAAAGGGATATATGGCAAAGGAGATAGTGAACAGGGAACTGTCAGCTCGTTCATATGAAACATGACTTAAATTTACAAGAAACAATTTTTTAAGAAAACAARAACAAACCACTACTTTTTTTACCCTTGTATCTGCAAACTGTGGAACCCATTGCTACCGGAAACTGGGAAGGCCAAAACAAATTTAGAAGGTTATTAGAAAACTTCATGGAAGAAAGTTCATCAAAGTGCACTAGAAGCAAGGATGCAGACTTCTGGCTCATTAAGTCCTCCAGCAGAGTAAAGGTGTACTAGAGAAAGCGTCACTGGAGGGGTGCTGGTTCCTAGGCTCATTCCTGAAGAACTGACAGCATTGGTAGTTGTGACACTGGTGTAAATGGGCACACAGGATGCTTCAGCAGAACCATATTCAATAACAGAATATTTGATTTGCTGTTGGGAAGGACAGTCTTGGGTCAGACTACAACAAGAATATTGATGTTTTCTTGYCAAATGGAAGAAAAATCAGTTTGGAGTCAAATAAAACATTCCAACACATTCTGTTTGATGCAAAATAAAACATTTCCTGACATGCAACAAAAATGTTAACGTGTTTTGGATTATTAAAAGGAAGCAAATTTTCCAGAAATTAGAAAAAAAAATGTGTTGAGAGTCTTCATGGGAGTTGGGAGTGCTGGACCATGCAGATGGGGACGCGGGGCAGGGAGCATCCTTCTAGCCAAACCCAGCAAGCATCCCCCAGTTCACATGTGTTTGCCTCCTGGTTTTCCCCTGTTCCCACCCACCACAGGGTTTTCCTTGCAGCCTCAGGTGTCTCGCAGGCAGTGAGGGAAAGCCCGCTCACAGCAYACTTCCCCTTTCATCTTTGCTAGCKGTCTGCTGCTGCAAGATCAGCTGTGCTGCCACGTATTCCCCACCTGGGCCTTCYGCGTGCACCCTTGTTCCTCTCTGCAGGCTTTTTTCCACTGCATTATTGGGATTTTTTTTCATTTTTGACATTGCAGTGGGTAAAAGGCAAACAAGCAAGTGAAATGGTGAAATAAAGAGAGTTGTGTCTGAGCCATGCTGTCCACAGACCACTGTGGAGGAGACAGGTGAGTGTTGAGTGCCCTCTTGATGGTTTTGGCCCCATTYGATTGTGACATCACATTYGGTGTCAATGGGTKCACTTGGGTTGAGGTTCAGTTGTCYCTTGAGTCTGCAGTGACATTGTTTAGTGACTGTTGTTGAACAGCTGCCAGATGTTGTTATATGACACCAGACTACTCATCAAGGTAGCAGAAGTCCAACTCTGCTAACAAAGTAGCATAAAATAAAAATAAGCAATAAACTGCTGTGAGTCAATAACAAAATACGAGTGATTTCAGCTGGGGACAGATTAATTTGGCTGCTGAGAGATGAAGAGAGTRTGACCAAAGGAGCATCATGGTCTCATGGCTTAAGCCAAGGCAAGTGGGGTCCCAACTGAAAGGAAAATCATGTCATATCTGGAGTAAGCCATGTGTGCTACAGCACTCAAGTGACAGAGGATCAGCTGAGGCTACCTGGAGTGACTGGAATGGGCAGTCTCTTGAGTGCCTGAGCTGATTTTGGAGATGWATCTTTGGCTAATGTCATCAAGTTGCTTCCAGAATACCTTTGCTACATACTTTAATAGGGAAAGCATGAGCTGGCAGACTGAGGCTGCTGCTTTTCAAAGTTTTACTGAAAGAATCAAGCAAGAGTAACTCAGCACGTGCTACAGCATTAATCAGAGATTTGAGTTGCCTTGGTGCTAATCGTGAGATGGGCAGGTCCTTCATATTTCCACCTCCCTRTCCCCATGAAATACCAGTGGTAATTATGTTCACATTTTACAAAAGCACTGTGAAGATTCATTATTTAATGTTTCTAAGCACTAACTAACTGTAAAAGAGCGAGGATAGCCCTGACTAGTATCTTGATTTTATTTGATGTAACAGAAGCTTTGAGGGAAGTTAAAACTATGACGCTGCCAGGCCCWTAGGAGGATTTGTTTTCATTTTCGTACCAAGGTGTCACTGTGTGGTTTTGCTGCAGACCGGAGAGTGCTTAGAGAAGTTTATCACAGAAACTATCTCTACAAAAGCAGCATGGAAGAATCATCCCACAGAAGTGTGCTGTTTGCATTCAAGGCAGAAACTCAGTCCCCAAAGCTCTCTGGAGTCTGGCCACATGTAAATGGGGTGGTGCTTCTGGCTGGGTTTGGATGCAAGCAGAGCAGTCTGCCTCTGTGCAGGACTTGCTGCTTGAATTTGTTTTTGCTGTTTGGTAATATTCAAGATGAACTCCATGGCACTCTTAAGAGAAAGAACTGCTTTGTCTTTTCACAGCTCATTTCCACACTTCTTAGTTCGCTGCTGAAAATAGATAGTTACAAATGCAACTGATATTTCCTTTCTGAAGTATGGTGTGTGTGTCCATTGGTAGAATTGGTTTTGGTGGCCAGGACCTGTGACACAAATCCTGACTGATTCATGTGCTGGAATTACTAAGTGGGCAATAGGTCTACAGGAAAAAAAAAAAAAAARCAAAACCAAGCCATAAAAACCAACACCAGACGAACCCAACTAATTGCTTCAGGAAGTTGGTTTTAGACAGGCTTGGTTTTTTCCAGTAAACACATGAAGTTATTGGGATCACTGGGAAGAGCAGCCCACAAGGAAAGGAAAATGTGGGCTTTTCYGTGGTGCTTCCATGACGTGGGCACGTGTTTCCCACTCCTGGCATTGTTAGGGAAACTCAGAAGCAGTGATAGCCCTACTGATGGCATTTTGTCTATCTCTGTGTAAATCAGGTGGTGGCAGTTGCTGTAGGGAGGTGGAATGGAAATAAAAGGGATGTTGTGTTGATGACCTTTGTCAGGTTCAGTCATTTCCTGTTCATCTGCCAAAAATCGCATGGACATAATTGGAGTGTGGGAAACTGTATTGCTTGATGATCTTCATGGGAGGGGRAAAGAAAGAAAGAGGACTTGTGAATAAAGAAAACAACACTTCATCAGTGGAGATGCAGTGTGACTGGCTGATGCCGAGATAGCAGACCTTGTTTATTCTCTCCTCTGACTCTTGCRAAGAGAGCTTTTTTAACTTGTTGGTCCCTCTCATCTGGTTGTGTGGATAGAAGTAAAGTGTGTTGGTCATCACAAAAGGAGGATATATATTTAAACATGTCACCAGCTCCAGGGAATGGGCGAGCATGCAGAAGTTTCCTCTCTTCTTTTTTTTTTTTTTTTTTTTTTTCCCTAATATCAACCCACAGTGGAAAAAATCAGCATGTGAAGTTGTGTTCTATCTAGACATTGCAGCTGCACATACCCAGGTTCAGTGGCTGGCAGCTTTCTGCCACCAGTGCCTGCCATGGCTAAGATACTTTCCAAACCGCTCTTTTTATGGAAGGAGCTGTTTGTTCTAGGGTCTCCTGTGGTCCTCCTGGCTTTACATCTCTGAGGCAGTTCTACAGCAAATGAAATGTTTTATYTGTAACCAATTTGAAATGTGAAATAAGTTTGATGCAATCACAGATCCAGGATGCTGCTGTCCTTGTGATGCCTGGTTTTACATGGTATTTAGCATGTTAATAACCTTGGTTAATCCTGCTGTTTTTGCACCATGATCAGCCTGTACAAGCTACCTGGTGATGTCACACTTACTCTCCAGAGCTGTACGGGAGCTGTCAAGGAACGAGTGCGAGTTCGGGGTGGTTGTGGACTGAGGACACCTGCCTGAAGCCATGGGATGCTAATCGATTCCTCTTCTTGTCTTCTTTCTTTGCAGTAAATGAAATTATAAGGAAYGACCTTTCCAGTACCAATGTCCACTCATAGCTTTCAGGGTGGGCCTGCTATGAAATACACACTTTGACTCGGCTGGCGCGTCACCTCGAGTYGGGAGATGCCGAATGAACTGAAGACATTGCCTGGTACCACTTTGATCTTCCACCTTAATGAATGTCAGAAACTGAAGATTTACCTCTTGCTTACAAAGAAGTAGCTCCTCGACTTCAACTGATGAAACAGCTATTTTTTAAAGAAAATCATCTCAAAAGAGAGAAGAAGGAGTACGCTCCAAGACGGCGCATTTCATGGGACAAAACTAGGAAACTCAGCAAAATCGGAGCGCTTCTTCCCAATGCTGATCTTTTTGGCATGACACTGCTGGAATACAGCCCTGGAAGTGCCTTATTTTACCAGGTTGTGGCATCAGGGCATTTTTAATAAGCTTTGAATTCGCTAACATTAAAAGTGTTGGTAGGTGCAGAAACTCTAGAGCTTGAATTCTGGAGAGCAATATTGGAAAAAAGCATAGGACTCTGCAGCAGAGTAGGGAGAGCAATCCCGACTCCAGTAAGACCCRTTGTGAATTCCAGAATTTCCTCAGCTTTTCCTCTGCTGTAATGTACAGCCTATTGCCTTATTCTCAGTGCATTTCAAAAGCCTCCTGATTCGTCATCATCTCAGCTTTCTTTTGCTTATTGTCTTTATTACGTGCTAATGAATCATAGGATTGGTAGTAGTAGCATGGTAAGATTTTGATTTTAATCTGGCTTCTGTCATAGCACAAGTGAGTTGAACAGCACAAAATAAAAAAGGTTGATGGACAAAAAATTGAAATCTATCTTTTACATGATAGATGAATGTGTATGCATGTACATACATACTAGTATATATGCATATATTTATATATGACAAATAATATAGATGATTGCCTAGTAAGGGCACTGAATTTAGCAATAATTTCAATTTCTGAGAATGCATTTCAAATCCACAGCAAATATTTCAGCTACTTCTTTTGAGGGTTTGTTGCACCTAAAGCAGGTATGCATTTTCTTTCCTCACGCAGTTAAGCAAGCACTTTAGATAGGCAAGAAGGATGCATACAAGATACACGTTATTTACCAAATGTCAGAATAGGAGTTATAGTAACTGTAAATATCATTATGGAAGAGTGTAAAATATTTGTTCAGTTATAATGTTATTATTATTCCAGAGAAGCCTTATAACTCTCTGCTAGGTGTATGGGAAAGGATGCTACCAAAAAACCCACCTTGGTTTCACGTGCGGCGCTGTATAGTGTGTTTTCAGATTAGCTAATGTTCCTGGAGCTACAGGTAGGCATGTAGTGTAGCCTTCAACATCGTATTTTTTACAATCAGCCGCTTAGTATATAACTAGCAACGACCTATTACTTCACATAACCAAAAAAAAACCAACAAAAAAAAATAAAAACAAAAATAAAATAGCATGACTTTAAATTAAAAATGTTTAACATTAAAATTGTGCCTTAGGAATCTGTGCCCCCTCCTGGAAACACACCCAAACTACACCCCCGAGCTGGGGTGGCTCCTTAACCCCGATGCAATGAAGACTGAACAGGTTTCACAAAAAGGTGAAATCCAACTAAGCGTTTTAAAACATTATTCTGTATAATTATGTCTTACTTTCTTTAGGAAAAAAAAATTAAAGCCATATTTGTCACATTTGCACATTACTGTGAAGACATGAGAATATAATATGGCTCTGTACATAATATGCTGTTACTGGTCCTTATAATAGTCTGTTATTCCTCACCTGTTTAATCCCAATTATTTACCTTGTATTTAGCATTGTAGACGTTGCATGAAAYGTTTCTTATAGGCTGCCATATGAAAAGTTAAAAAGCTTGACAGATGTCAGCTTGACTTGTAGCTAGAAAATAGAACTAATAAAGCAAAATGTTTTCCTGGAAGCTAGTCTTAGAGTGGTTCATTTTATGTTATCTTGAAAAATCTTCTTTTCTCATATAAAATAGCATTTTTACATATATACATATATCTCTCCATGTCTTCTGTATGAAACTGCTTGCATCCTGCTGCATCCTACTAATATAATCATCTTAGTATGGAAGCAAAGGCTCTTGTCAACAGACTCTTCTTCATTTCCCCACTGCATTTAAAGACATTACTCCCAAGAAGAGGCAATTATATATGATATAATGCTCCGATTTTATTCTCTCTTTATTTTAGATATGTCAATAAACTGTGCATGAAGGAATCTCTGATTATGCCAAAGCATTTTTTATTCATATACGAAATACTTTGGGTGAGGCTTTAACCATGCAGGACAATACACACACACAGAGGCACATTTCAGCAGTAATTTTAACAAATTTTTCRAATGTATGGTTTAGCTATGTTGCAGCTCCTTCATTCTGATTTTTATTCTCCTCTTTAAGACATTTCGGGGGGAAAAAAAAGACCCCAACCTGTTACTTTTAAGCCTGGATAATGGAAGATTATGCCATCTGTTGTATATGTATTCATAAAATAAAAACGAAAGCAGAAATATTTCCTGTATGAGACTGCTATCTTGTTTCTGTGCATGTGTTACGGTTGTCGCTGTCAGTTTAGGAAAATGTTTTTCATCARCCTTTTTGAAAACAAAGCAAAACCAAAAAGCCACAACACTCTGAACTTGAAGTGTAGGTACATRCAAAGATACCTTCAAAAATACCTTTGCCAGGGATTATTCTGACTATTAAAAAGAGCCTTCTGGATGAATTTTAAGTGKTGAAATGAGCTGCCTTATTAATCATGCAACAAAGTACTTGGCATTTGTATGCATTGCTTGGACAACAGTTTCTTATGCTTTCCCTGGAGCTATTTCTGAAAGGTGTGGGTGGCTAAGGGTAGGYTTTGGGTCTGTGGCCTTCAAGAGCAGTAGATACAGGAGATATTTTTKTTGGGCTGGTAGCCCTGCAGGCTGGCAGGAGGGGATGACTGGCCCCCAGCTGCCTGTGATGTGATGATGGATCTGRTCTGTAGGATGTGTCCTGCTCCCTGAACCCCTTCACTGCTCTGCCCTAGAGGAGAAGGGGCAATAGGAGGGTGTCAGCTTAGTCAAAGCTGGGCTGAACACAACTCCGGGCTTCTGTCACCTCATCCTGTGGTGCTTCTGTATGCACTAGCTTCTGACACCTGATGGGCCAAATCGTAAAGAAATATTGAGAAAACCTGAGCTGGCTCAATTTTTCAGGAGCGAAGGAAGTTGAAAAGTATGTAACCATGCCTACCACAGCATTCTGCGTTTACATAAGCACTTAAAAACCATTCAAAAATTCCTCAAGGAGAAGGAGACACAAATACACATTGAAGTCTTTGTTGAAAGAAGACCTTGCTCTGCCTTGGGTTTCTCTTCCTCCGAATATGAGGTGTCACTCCCTGCTCAGTCCATCACAGCTGGCATCCCTGGGGCTGGTACCCAAACCCTGGCCACTGAAAGAAAGGCAGGTGCTCCAAGCCCATCAAAACCCAGGTATAGACCAGTTCTTCAATGATTAGTCAAAGGGCTCTTTCTCTGCTTCCCAGTCTGGAGGGTGGAAATATTGATGTTTATGCCTCATGGACARCATGAGCTGTATTGTTGGTGAGGTTCCTGGAAAAAGGAAAATACTGAAAACCCAGTCACAAATTCTCCTGGAGACCATGGCACCTTGTATCAAACCAAAATGTCACAAACTGAATTCACCCAAGCCACATACTTCAGTCACTGTGTTACCTGCCTCCTGTGAGCTTCCTTTCCCTCTCATTTCCACACATCCTTCACTCAGAGCACAGCAGACCCAAAGACAGCTACATTAACCACACCTTGACCAGACTTCTCCAAGCAAAAACAGCCTTCAGCGAACTCCTAACTGACTACTTTCATTCATAACCAAAGCAGAAGGTGAATCCCACACATCCATCTGGTAATGTTTGACTAAATAGCCTTGCTGGAGTCATGCCTTTGAGATTTTTCCTTTCCAGCTGAAAATGGCAAATTTTTGAGGAGTTAAGTTTCTTGGACAGAGTTGTACTGCCTTGAAGCTAAGTTTTCCTTCACCATGTGTGTAATTTTATTGTATTCATCACTGTAAATCTAATGAATTTGTCTCAGTAAAAATAAAACAAAATCCCTCTCATCAAGTAAATTACAGAGGAGTGTTAAGGTTAATGGCATAAGATCTTGGTTTCTGTAGTTCTTTTTCAAATACAGAGTCTAATTTTATGTCATAAGCAGTGATTGGATTGTTCATCAAACTAAATTGAGTCTTCTCTATCTTAGCACACACTTGCCCAATATGGAGGTCAAGCTTTTGCCTATTTTAGTTTGCTGATACAATTTCCTCTTTCTCAACCAGTTAATATCTTTTTTTTCCTTGTGCTTCTTTCAAAAAAAAATTTAATGTTTTGGTTCTCTTCAGGTAGCCAAATAATTTGTTCTGAGCAGATCAGTTACATATTCTCATATTGTTGGTTTTAATTACAGGTTGTCCTCGATTCCAAAACTAGCTTTTTTTTGGCCAAAGAGACCATCTTTTTGTACTGTGCAAACTTGTAGGGCTTTAACAATTCAAACAGTTGTGTTTTCAGGATTTCAGACAACTGGTAGTGTACCTGGAACTTGCCATCACCCATGGGCATGTTTGCATTTGTCATTTAAAACTGAAAAACTGCTGACTGTAGTGCTTCCTTGGTTACTTTCAGGGACAGATAACCCACAAACCATTCTTTGCAGATGTGGCAAATTCATTTTCAGTCATTTTAGGAAATCCCTTTTTTTTTTTCAGCCTGGGGAAAGAGTTTCCAAAGATGCCGTCAGCATCAGTTTCCAGCACCTCTTCTGAATGAGTTTCACACTCACAGCTTATGTACCCATCCTGTTTCCAGTRCTACTTTTGGTCAAGAGTAACAAAGCAAATGCTGGCAGTGGGCACTGGTGGCAGAGCTGCAAAACCTCCAGGAACACAGTGGGGTCCCAAAACTCGGTAAGATGGTGCTCCCATCCAGCTGGGGSCATTCCAATAACACTGGCATCATGGTGCTAAGGGAGAGGGAAGTCCTCTGGGCCTCGCCAGAAGATATTTCAGTGTATGTCAGGGATTTTTCCACTGCAAAATCTGGGAGTTTTCTGGTCTGGTTTGTTTCGGTTTTTTATAGGAAAAATTACATTTCCTCCAACATGAAATAATTTGCTCTGCTTAGTTTTTAGGGCCTTTTTTTTTCTTTCATTTTCTGCTTAGAAAATACAAACCACATACTATTTTGGATCAGGTTGATCCAGGCTGCACCTTCTCTCCCCSTCACTTCCCTCCAAATCTCTGGGATGGGCTGCTTTCCCAAACAGCTCCCCCTCCACTCAAGCAGAGCCACASAGGCGTCACACGTACACTGCCTCTGCCCAAGTCTCTTTGCAGGAAACTCCTCACGGATCTTTCCTGCTTCCCTGGACCCYTTCCAGGGCTCCTGCCTGGGGCAAACTGGTCCAGCTCTCATCCTCACGGCAATCTCTTTATTATTTTTTTTGTTTCACCGCAAGTTTCTTGTACACTTTATTTTACAAAACAAATCATCCCTAGTCAGATGACGACACTAAATTGAGCACACAGCTTTTGGTGCACACAATGAGTTACTCCTGTGCTTTTCCCCTTCCCTGTGCATGGAGAGCCGCTCCTCYGGTGCTGAGCCCCGTGTTCCCCGCCGGCACGCCGTGATGGCTCTGGCAGCGATTTCTTGGGAAGGCGGCCGGAGCCACAGCCTTTCCCAGCCAGCGSCGGCAGCCAGGCAGGGAGGGGAGACCCACCACAGCCCAGCCCATGGAGCCCTGGCTGCACTGCCCCACCGGGGCCGAGCGTGGGCTGGGAACAGCCACAGTTCGGCACACCTGTGGAAACAAACCCGGTGCCAGTGCGCCCCTGGGACGTGCCCCGGGGAGACCGTGCTGGGCAGAGCAATTAAAGTGAGTTTATGGTGGCTTCTCCRCCCAGTAGCGGTGTGGGGGGAAGATGGGAGAAGGGGCTCCAGGGCCAAAGCTGAGCAGCAGAGGCAACGCGTGGGAGGGAGAACAAACTCTGCCTGACTTGCAGGATGACTCTGCAGAGGTGGGTGTATGAAAACTCATCTATTTTCTTCAACTTTCCAATAGAGCATTGCGGTCTGGGCAGAGGAGGTGTTGAGAGGGGAACCCCAGCACTCTTTCCCTGTCCCTCCTTATCTTCAGGAGCAAAGTACGTTCATCAGGGAAGTGCCCCTGGGGGAAGGGGGCACTGGGTTTTTTTCAGGGGTGCTCTGGTGCAGCTCCCCACATGAACTGGTGACCCCAACCATGCAAATGACAACTTAACACACATGAACACTCAGAGCAGCATAGGAGTTTCTGGTTTGGTTCTCCTGGCAGTGCACATTTCTGCTGATACTTTAGAAAGCCACTCTCAAGAGTGGCAAATGAGATGAGAAAACTCTGGCTCACAAATTAGGAAGTCCATAGTTTGAGGGTTTAAGCTGTGTAATGCAAGGGGGTGTGCTTGAGAGATGAGGCAGCAGTCAGGGGCTTCTCCCCTCGAACACTACATGCCCGCTCAAGCACGAAGGTGAAATACCTGGTTCATCCCAGGGCCACCCCCAGTGCAGGTGATTGCTTGAACCTCCCTGGTATTAGGAGGAAATTCTTTGCTGTGTGGGTGATGAGGCACGGGCACAGGTTGCCCAGAGAAGTTGTGGATGCCCCATCCCTGGAAGTGTTGCAGACCAGGTGTCATGGTTTTACTTGGTCCAATTTTTTGGTGGTGGGGGGATGGGACCAAGAAACCACAAAGATGGCTGCTGTGAGGAAGTTCTAGAAATTTTCTCCTTCTTCCCCAGCAAAAGGAGCCCTACCCCCTGTGTTTTAGAGCCAATCCATTGTGGCTCTGAGGTTGATGGACAGGCTGCCCATCAGACCTGGGCCAATTGCACAGGTTGGTTACACCTCTGTGATGACGTATTATCTAGTACTTAAGAAGAATTCAAAACAAGATAGGGGCGGCCGCCATGTAGTGTAGGTTGTTAGTATGTAGTTTTAGTATCATGCACTGGGGAAAAACAGAGCAGGAGAGTGAATGATGTAAGAAAAAATGGAGACCGAAGATCACAGTAAGGAGAAGATTGGATGGTTGCTGTGCTGTGCTGTGGTTTTCGAACRTGGAGAAAATAAGTGTTCTTGAAAGGACTATTTCATCATTGAGAGACCTGAATAGAAAAAGGAGAGCGACCTTGCTCTGAGGGAAAAAAACCCTGGCCTTTGAGGACTGGACTAAACAGCTAAAAAGGGGGAAGAGGCTTGGCCCCCCACGACGTTTGAAACGAGTTGATGCAAATGAAGCTGTGTTCTGCCAGGAGATTTGTGATAGTGGTCTCACRCCGCYGAAACAATGCAGTTTGGCCTTGAAGGACATTCTTTCTTTTCTCCTACGAGGTAAAGAAAATATTCCCTCGCCACCAGCAGTTATACACTGACTGTTCTTGGGAAAAAAAGAAACTTCCACAGCTTGGAGCTGTAAGAACACTTCTCCTATGATGATGGACAACAACTGTAATAAGTGGTTTGATCTATGTTAGACTTTCATTCCTGTCCCCTGTGTGTGCGGGAAAACATGGGGATGGAGAGGGAGGACCTGGGAAAGGGACGGGTCCCGGAAAGGATAACAGGTGTCTTAAAATGTCCGTTTTTTATTTTTCTTCTCCTTGTAAACTTGTCCCTATATCTTTGTTCCCCTCCCCGGTGCGGTAATATTCTTAGTAGTTTGTAATAATAAATCTATTTTGCAACTTAAGTTATTCAGCCTGTCTGACCATTTCTCTGGAGCACATACGTATCTTTCTCTCAATTATGTTATGTTATCTGAAAGCCATAAATTTTCGTGTTTATTGGGCTTTTGCTCTCCCTTCTTCCTCTTCGGTGGGGGGAGGGGAGAGAATGTCGTGGGTGCAGTGCTTTTGGCTTTCAGCACAGTCTAAACCACCACACCAGGYTGGATGGGGCTCTGAACAACCTGGTCTAGTGAAAGGTGTCAGTGCCTACCCATGGCGGGGGAGTTGTGACTGGGTGAGCTTTAAAGTCCTTTCAAGCCCAAACCATTCTATGATTTTATAATTCAATAGCAACACTCCTCTTGCTTCAATGTAAGCTGGCAAGCACTGGAGACMTCTGGCAATGCTCACAGGTACAGGGTGCCAGCGCATCTCCAGCAGTKATGCCAGCTTTCAGGGAGGGATGCTGCCTTCGGCAGACCAGCCCCTTCCTATTGCTGCCAGCAACCAAGAGGGCCAGGACCAGTGCATGAGCAGAATGTGTCTGCGAAGAACATAAAGGCTTAGATCCAGCAAAAAATGCTTCATCTACTCCACCCTTTCTAAAATATTTGTTTGTACGAAACAGTTAAGTAAAGAAATAAAAYTTATTGCTAAAAATAATAATGGAAAATGATGGTTACATTTGTGGTTTCCATGCACATGATCTGTACAAGCTTTATAAGTCTAAGGAGTTACTTGATTGACTAATAATGTTAAATAACTTCTTATATAACATACTGTATCCTTAAAACATCTTTGTGGAGGAAGAATGTGCATTTCTGGTGACTCAAGTGCACAATCTGAGCTCTAAAGCAGTGGTCAAGCTCAGGAACAGCACATCACTCATCACGGCTACCTACTGGTCCAGWGGTTGACCCAAAACCCCCCATTTCCTTTCCTCAGAGAAGGCATTGAGAAGTGTGGGATAACAGGCACGGTGCACACGTCTACTAACGCATTTTGGTCCCCATGCAGATTACAGCACAGTTTTGCAGAGTATCACTCCTGCCAGCCGGCCGTGCTGGGTGATGGAAAAYACAGAAAGGCCTTTTCTTTAGAGGCAGATCTTTATCAGTTTAATGTGTCTGAACTTCTCAGCTTGAAAGGAAAGACACTGGGGCAGCCTGGCCCTGGGGTTTGTGGTTTGAGYGCTGGTGCTTTACCTGGACTCTTTGCAGCTGTCTCAGTCGGGCCTCCCCAGTTTGAGGGCAGTTTCCAGAAGAGCAAAGGGTGCCTGTTCTTGCCTCCCAGTGCCACAGAGCTCTCCTGCTACTGGCGCCCTGAAACACGTGCCTGAATACTGCTGAGCTCTTGCAGAACTGGCCTGGACCCAGCAGCTGTCATGGTACTTGGTCAAAACCCTTTGGGATCTTTTGATTCAAGAAATCAAGATTTTCGTCTCCCTGGGCCCTTTCTGTGCTTTAGAGGGCGGACTGCATGTAAAGCCTCTTATTTGCTAAACCATGTGAGTCACGCAACACAGCACTGGACTATGTGAAGGCTCTAAATATCTTTGTTTCTAGCATTTTTTGTGCTTTGCAGCCATGCTTCATAACCATGACGAGGAACRAGTTCAAGCCTCTGTGGTCACACATGTAGTTAATCTGGACTGATTCTCAGCTGGAAGATGAACCCAGTCAGTGCCTGGGGTTCCTCTCTCCTCCCTTCCTCCCCGGCGTGGCTGCCTGTAGCTTGGCAGGCAGACCCCATCTGGCAAGGCACCACATCCACAGCTTCCCCCGTTCACCGGCTGCGCTGTCAGCACGTCGAATGCTCTGTGTGCATCCAGAGAGCTCCCGAGGATCCAGCCATMCCTGGCAGCTGAGCAGAGCATGGGGGGTTCCAGTCCCAGGGGTCCCCAGGTGCTGGTGGCATTGAAACCAGGCCTGCAGGGGTGGCAGTCACAGTAGGATGCGGGCGGATCCTTGGAGGGCTTTCTGAGCTCCCGGCTGCGGTGTGGCTGATCCTGGCAACTCCAGAAGGCCCTGCTCACACAAAGCTTTGCCTGCTGGATGCTGTTCCTCTGCACTCACCTTGCACACTAGGATGGGAAAAGAGCAGCGTTGCTTCAGCTCTGTTTTCTGAATATCCACTTGACTTTGTTGGGTGAGTTCAGTCAGTGCTCTGTAATGAGTGAAACCACACATCAGAGCAGCGCCGTGTTCTGTCKTATAATACAAGTTGCCACTGGAGACAATATTAGAAGTAGTTTCAGCTGATGGGAATTTTCCAATTTTTGTTTTCTTCTATAAAATTTTGCATCATATAAAGATCTAGCCAAAAAAAAATATTGAACGCTGAAGAGGAAAAAACAGTCTCCTCCTTCAACTGGCTCTGGTGTTCACATCTTTGATTATTTGCTTCTTTCTAAAGACCAGTAATTTTGCCCAGTTAAAAGGAACTGGACTGATTCTGATCTTCTACAAGTATGACTGTAGTTATTCCTGAATTATGCCAGAATAAGTGAGATCAGAGTTGGGCTCAAAATTCCACTTCTCCAGAGCTTTATGATCAAAGTTGCATTGTGCAAGAAASAGAGAAAGGGTGAAGGGAATAGAAGACGATTAGCTTTATTGCAGTCCAAAGAAGGGTCAGTGCATTAGCTGTGGTACACACTTTGCCCTTTGGCTGCCTTGCAGAAGGGAAAGGCTCAAGCTTCTCAGCCCCATTCTGGCTCTTTGAAGGACACAAAGTTGCATCACTTTGATCCCAGCTGATTTCAGAGAAGGTGAAGTTGCATCATTTTCATCCCAACTGATTTCCAGGCTCCGTCTGGCCGCATTCTCGGGCCCAGAGATGCTGATTGTCAGCAATGCAAGCCCCATTAGCCACCAGTCCYGACATTTGGCTGAACTTGTGGGTCTGAGGTCATGCTGCTCCTGCCGGCCTCCAATCTGTTCCTCTTCCTTCAGCAGGTCAGTGCCTTGGCTGCGTGGCACAGGGAGCACAGCAGCGGCAATCCCATAATTTCCTGTGTTCTGGCTTCTGCTGTTGGAATCCTAGAGAGGCAGGTCTGGAGGGAGGAACAGGCTGTCTGTGCACCAGGTCTTGGAGGGGGTCTCATTTTGGATGGTGCAAAGCTCTGAGGGATCTGTGCGATTGGGGAAGCCAGGAGTGCCTGGCGAAAAGCTTCAGCTCAGGCTGCCAGAGAGGCAGTGAGTGACCACTGAGTCACTGAGCAGGCACTGAGTCAGGGACACCTCACTGGACAGGCTCTTACTCAGCTGAAGAAGGCTCTCTGCTGCCCACATGCACCAAACTGCTGAGGCCAAATCCTTTCCTTCTGTCATTGCAGTGTCTCAGGCTGCAGCCTGGAGGGGACTATACAGGGTGAAGAGAAAATCTCAATGTGGGATCAATGATCATGTTTGGAAAAATCTGAGCAATAGTGTTAGTGTAAATGCTGCTGTCTCTAGTCTTACAGTATTTCAGGTTCCTAGACCAGTACTGCAGTTCTACACCAGATATTTCCCAAAGCAGGTCTCGCTGCCAGCGGTGGATGCTCTTGGGGGGGTGTATCTCCTTGGGGGTGTATCTCCTACCAGAAGGAATCAGGCCATTTSCTGCTGCTGTTGTCTCCAGCCATCCAGGCTGTTGTGACAGAAACTCAGCCTCTGGTCAGTTTGATCCTGTGGCCTTTGATTATTCTTGTTCTGCTAATRCGGGCAGCTTGTGTCTCATGAAGCTGGGATGCTTCACAACCTAGCAACGATATATATTTACACAGCCTCAAAGATTCCCAAAGAAACCCTTGTTGGGGCTTTACTCACTGATAATAAAATAATTTAAAAAATAGAAGGGAACGTGCCCCAAAATAACTTGTTTTGTTTTGCTCCTTATTTTAGGAAGACATTTTTTGTTGAGTTTCATATGCATAACTTTTCAGTTACGCTGTGTAAAAATAGAAGTCAGTGCTGACTATCAATATTTATGCATTAAGCCATTATTTTAGAAGGCCTGTAACTACAACAAAACCTTTCTTCTGTACAGTTTCCATCATGATTTCAGATTGCAAAAGCGAAGCTTCAGAAGGAGTGTCCTGTACAGAGTTTCGGATCGATAATGCACCCTGGTTCCCAGATTTAAAAGCAAAGGTTGACAATGTGTCAGTGTGGTGAGAACAATGGGAAAAATAGTATTTTAGCCTTGGTTGTGTACAATGTTTAGGCCAGGTTGGATGGGGCTTTGAGTAACCTGATCCAGTGGAAAGTGTCCCTGCCCACAGCAGAGGGGTTGGAACAAGATGATCTGTAAGGCCCCTTCCAGCCCAAACCAGTCTATGTTCTGTGAATGTTTACTGACCAATTGCTGAAGGTGAGGTTTTGGTTTACCTTCCTTTGTTATCATGTGGCTCCCAGACATTACTGAAGCTCGGAGCAGTGCCTCRTTCCCAGTGGTCTCAGGTCCTCCTTGCTCTGCCGATGCATTAAGGGATTGAAGCCTGTCCTGATGGAAATCCCTGCGGTTGTGGGGCCATAACCCAAGCCAGGGCTTGCCCATCTCAGTTTATGCTGCACAAGACATTAACAGAGGCCTTGCTGGCTGAGCTTGTGCAGAGTGGCAGCCTCCAGCAAATATAAAGATGCAACGCCACCAACAACAGGAAGAGATTATACTCACACCAGGAGTTTTGCTTCACTTTTAACCACCACTAGTTCTTTTTTGGCAAAATTTTCAGTGTTCTGTTTTTGAACTTGGGTACCTACAGTGTCTGTCTGGTCCTGCAGTTTATGGGCTCTRTAATAATGCGCACTCACACTTCACCATTCACTTCAAGCCCCAAACAGAAGACCTGAATATTCTGTTTGCAAATTTGGCTCTCTGAGAACAGGTTTAATAACTCAAAAAAAAAAAAAATTACAAAAAAGGAGAAAGAAGCGAGGGAGATTTTTGGAAGGGCTGTGTTACACTAACAGCTATAAAGCAGCCTCTGAAAGCAAGGCAGTGTCTGCCACTGCCAAACAACCGCGTTTCATTACTTTGGAACCATGTTTTAGGGCTCAGACAGCTTGTTTAAATACATTTTTAGAGCCCCACCGCCACGGGCAGACCTGCTGCAGCCTCACCTTGGGTGTCTGTCATTTCTGTCTCACTCTGCAGGGAAGCTCCTTTCTAGCCCYGGGCACAGGGCTGCTGCTTATCCCAAAGGATATCAGAGATATCCGGATGTGGGCTTCAGCATCCCCTGGAGCAGCAGCGTAGGGATGCAGCAGTGCCAGCCATTAATGCACAAATCTGCTGCTAAGGAAGGTGAGTGAGAAACAATTCCTGAAATTAGGAGCACAGAGGTTATTTTACACAGGTAAACTGCCAGAGCTGCTGAAGTGCCAGAACGGGATTTGGCCAGGACACCACAGCTAACACCTGCATGTTTACAAGGAATGACACAGGATCACTGCTTCCCACCTCCTGTGCCACCTCTCCCCTCCAGCAGCACGGCACCGAAGGGCAACATCTGGTCTGCAGTTTACATCAGAAACATCATTATTATGAACCAGTCCGGCAAAGACTCAGCATGAAAACTGCAACCTAATGAACCTCCAGCCCCACACTGTGCTAAGGCTCCCATCCCAGCACTGGCTGGTCTGGGTATAGTGGGGACTACTGGAAARCCTCCCCTGCAGGCTGCCAGGCAGCTATCAGGCCAGATTGGTTCCTGTAACTTGTGAGCTCCAACGAGAATGCAGCGAAAAATGAGAGAGCTGACCACAGGCAGATTTCTTCCTAACTGTGTCACCAGTGAATGCCGTAATTCCAAGCCGGAGGTGGGAGAATGGGTTTGTTTTTACAAGAAACCTGTCAACKGAGAAAAGAAAAATTTGAGGAGAATTTAGCAACTGGCTGAATTTGGCAAATAATTTCAGCTGGAGAAAATAGCTAAAATAATTCAAACTTGGAGCGGGGAGTGGGAGATGAGAAATTTTGAAAATCCATTATTTGCACAGCTCTCCTCCAAAGAGCTTATATTATACTGCCTGCTACCAGCTGGCCCGAGATTTAGGTTGCCTAATATTTTCCTTTATAAAAGATCCTTTCAACATTTTTATTTTTTTAGAAGCTCTAACACCTCCATTTCTTGCAGTAGGCCCTTATAATTTGGCAGGGACAAAGCCCCTGGGCTAGAGAAGTGCCTTTTCTTTCATCCATGAAATTCCAGTCAGGTTTGRCTGGATAAAAACCCCAAAAACACACACATGCACAAAAAACCTGTTAAAGATCACCATTTCCCTTCTCTCTCTTATGTGCCTCAAGAAAATATGCTGGCGGACAGCCAGCATAGCAAGTGAACGTGAACGTTCTCATTAAATTGAGCCCAGGTTGTCACCAAAGCAGTCGTCCAGACTCTGCTGGGAATGTCTGGGGCCTTCCAGGGCAGCTGCAGCAGCAGCAGAAGAGTTRCAGGAGACCAAGCACCACCCCAAGGAGTTTTCCCGACAGGCGAAGGAGGCAGAGAGGGGAAGGAGCTCCTCCTGTCACTGATTTAAAAGACCTGGCAAGCCAGTCTCTGTGCCTTGGGGCTCCCRTCCCTGCTTTTGAGGCTGGGAAGAGTAGAGCCAATTTCTCGCTCAGCCAGCTGTGAAACAGCAACACTAAGCTACGTTCCTCTTTCTCCAGGACTTTTCTCTTCTCCCTGGGAACAGCAGCAATCCTGCCCTCCTCTAAAATAGTTAACCTTGYGGTCTTAATTGTATCAGTCTATTCTCTGATGCTGGACAGGCAGTGGATTTGGTGGTTGTTGGGCAGGGGTTTTATAAGCACTGAAGAGAGGATAGTTGTCTTGGAAAAGCTTCTGGTCCACAKATTGGAATGGGGCCAGCCCAGAACACTACACAGGAAGAGATGACAGTCAAGGAGCCAGACTTACTAGGGAGGCAGCTTGSGAAAAGTGATCATGAAACAGAAATGGGACCATGTGCATAGAAATGAATTAGAGAGCTAATGGGAGTAGAACAGGAAATGGGAAAATTTGGACATCATTTTGTGARAGACCTGATGAAAGCCTGGAAGATCTTCAGTAGCGAATGCATCCACTCCTGACAGAGGAGACTGTGTTGTGAAAGTCAATATTTAGTCCACTACAGTGAGATGAGCACTAAAGGAGAAAGGAACATAGAAATATATCATTTAGTGGTCCATCAGCCTACTTTTTGGCCTCCACAAGTGGAGGATGGCACAAGTTGGAAAGGATGGCATACAGAAGCTCTGCAGCCAGCAAATTCTTGCCAGTTGTGAAAAACCTAGTGCAATCCCAAACAGCAAGAAAGTGGCTTATRTCACAGAGTATCAAGTTTTATGAGTATTCCCAAATTTGTTAGTGTTATCCAAAAACTGGATTGGAAGTAAAGTATCAGAGTACACCCCACAGAAGTTTGACTTCCCTGTGCAGATCTCTTTGTTTCCCATGGAAGTGTAGSAGTCAAAATAATCTAGCTGAYTTCACAAGGGAGGTGCTTATCCATRGAAAAACCGTTAGTGCCTGTTTAAGAAGTTTGGTGGTCACCTGTGGACAAAAGAGACAGAAAAGCATTAAAAACTCATCATTAAAAATTGCCTTTGTTCTGTCATCCTGCCCCTGCCCTTTTGGCCACATGAGCAAGATTCAGGYACGATCTTTGCTCCACCCAGAGATGGGCAAACAGGAAAGCTGCTAGCCAGGCACATCCCAAAGCTTGAGCTTTGACAGRAGATGTAACTTCCAGTGGGCAGAGTGGACAAGGGCTGCACTGCTTTTGGAACCTGTGCTGCTCTGTGTGTAGAGCATGGATGCAGAAGCTAGTGGCTGTCTCCACCTTACAGCTCTTTGCACAGTACTCCATTGTGCCGAGCAGGTGCAGTGTAAATATGTTGGTAAAAAGTGAAAGAAAGAGTGGCAGCAGTGAGAAGAAAAAAGCTGGGGAGCTTTGTTTTACCTTGAGCATTTGCTTTACCTTGTGGATGGGTTTCTAAWTTAAATGAGAGGTGGATGGCCAAAACTATGTCAAAACTTGGCTTTGCTTTGGTGCCAGTTTAGAAATAAAACTTCTTTCTCACATTTGAATTCAGAGTCTAATCTGTGCCCCTGAAGGGGAAGTGGCAGTTCAAAGATGTGTCTTGGTACTGATTCCAATTTAAATAGAAAGTGTAATTTTCCCTTCAGCTGGATAGTGTATTAAGTAGCGCAGTAATTTCTGGAGTGCTACTAATAAACTGTATTTTTTACAACTTTGGTAGTAAAAGCCATCACAGTAAGCATCAGCMATTCTTGAAGACAGAATATGACTGTGAGTACATGAAGGCTCTTTCTTTGGATTGCAGGAGTGGGATAACTTGTCAGGAATGAGTAAATTGCAATCAAATATGCCTAGAATTCAGACTGGCTAAAGATGGAATAATCAAAACCATCAAAGCTTGGTGCATAATGGGTTGAGACAAGTAGTCCGGCAAATACTGTTCTAATATCATCTTAACCACAAGGGTTGCTCAGATGTGTTTCTGAAGATGTTTAAGTTAGCAAATAATACTCATCATTAATCTTTTATAATGGCTTTTGGGAGCCATGGTTCATTTAAACATTTTACATTTTTATTACTTATGTATGCAGGGCAGCAATTAAAGCTGTCGTAGTCATATAATGAAGACTAATGAAAGCGAGATCAAGGCAGGTTTTCATTTTCTGTCGACCTGAATATCCATCTGCTTCTGCCAT